>NC_052360.1:9000684-9036456 GCF_009727055.1 Benincasa hispida | reverse complement strand
CTGATGACAGTCGAATCCAAATTAAGTTGACAGTCGATAACGGTCACAAAATACATTCAGCTTTATCGGTAACAATCATTCGACACGTCAATCAAGAATTAAAGCTGTCCCATCTATACAACCGGGAGAGAGAAGCCTCCTTTCACCATGGATGCTCTATAAATACCAAGTGCATTCTTCAGAAAAGGGGTTCACCATTATTACAACTAGTTGACGAGTTAACCAGTTGCTTTTGTTCATAAATTTCCTTTCCATTTTAAGGCGGAGCAAGAGAAGAGTGGTGGCGCCGGAGATCGCTTAGAGCAACTTGAGAGAGAAACTTGGGGCGTAAGAGCAGAGAGCGGGTTGACTCTCGCGAGAGCGAGATTATCTTTAGAGCACGAGTAGAAACAGCGTAAATGCCTGGCAGCAAGAAATTGCTACCAGGCTCTTTATTATACTTACATTGTTATTTGTACTTCATCTTCATATCTATTTAATGGAAGTTCTATTTCTACATTTGCTCACTCTCTTAATATGCATGAGTAGCTAAACTAGTTGAATGGGTTGAGAAGAACTAAGCTAATATGACCAAGGAAGTTCATTGCTTGTGATTGTCTTGTTTTATGCTGTGCAAAATACCCTTTAGAGTTACTCGAGAGAGAGTCTAAAGAAAGAACCTAATGTCTCGAAACAGCTAGGTTAGAATCTAGACTCGAAAGAGCAAGATTAGGCTTGCATAAACAAGAGATAGGGACTTAGAGATAAGCTTTGTTTGTCAACACTGCATCGCATGACCCTAGGAATAGGTAGGATATTATGTGATCGCATATTTGTGTGGATTTCATTTTGTCATCGCATAAATAGGAATAGAGGTTTATGTGTAAACCCTATAGACTTATCGCATATATATCGATGCGTTCTAGCCTTAGAAGCTGTTGTATTCGCACTGAGAGGTGGTTTGCTGTTGTATGCATATTGCATGATTGTAAGCATGAACGCATTCTAGGAGAGTTAGTTGAAACCTTTCTCAACCCGTTCACCGCATATTCATCGCATTTTTCGATTACCAACTCTTTTCAAACTCCGCCGCATTTGTTATTTATTTTTAATCAACGCAACACTTTATTTATTTTCCTGGTTACCGCAAAGTTTTCATCAAAATTATCAACGCAATCTATTTTTACAAGTCCCTGTGTTCGAACCTGGATTTACTAGGAAACTCAGAGGAATTTACACTTGAATTCCGTTGGGAAAACTTAAGTACACAACGCAATTTCTTCAATGCATATCATCCATATTTCCACTTCATAAATACCAGCATCACATATAGAATTGAAAAAAAATACACAGACGAGTTATCACATATTGAACATGTTTTGGTAGCACATATCTAATGGCAATGGGAGCAATTGTTGGAAGAGCACATGACAATCATGAGATTTTAGACCATTGAGTTTTAAATCTTCCACTGACACATGATTTGTAACATTGGAGGAGTAACCCTTAGGAACCTTCATTTCTGATATCGTCTTCAAAACACAACGTTTTTCTTTTTTAGTAAGAGTATAATAAGCAGGGGGAAGGAAGATTTTTTTATCCCTATTAATAGGTGTAAGCTTTTGTCGAATTTTTAAATCAGCTAAATCACGTCTAGCATTCAATCCGTCTTTTGTTTTTCCTGGAATATCAAGAAGGGTACCTATGATATTCATGCTAACATTTTTCTCGATATGCATCACATCTAAGCAATGTCTAACATAGAGATGTTCCCAATAAGGGAGTTGGGAAAAAGCAGACATCCTATTCCAACAACCTTTGGTACTTCCTTTTGTGATATTTCTTTTTTTCTTTTTTTTTTTCCTTTTTTAAAATCAAGATCTTTAGTTTTTTCAAATACAACCTCCCCAAACAAAGGTTCTGGAATACTTCCAAGTTCTCTCTGACCATCAAATGATTTCTTTTGATGTCGAAAAGGATGATTTTGTGGTAAAAATTTTCGATGGCCAAGGTATGCCAGTTTTTCTCCATGTTTCAGTCTTAATGAAGTTGTGTTATATCCGCAAATCGAACATGACTTATAACCTTTGACACTACATGCACTAAGGTTTCCATATGCTGGAAAATCATTAATTGCCTACAATAGAACTGTTCTTAAGTTTAATGGTTCCACTTGATAAGTATCATAACATTGCACACCACTTTCCCACAGAAGTTTTAAATCATCAATCAATGGCTTTAAGTATATCCCATGTCATCCCGTGGTTGTTTAGGACCTGAAATCAATATTGATAATATCATAAACTTGAAGGAACTCTTATTTAAGAGTACCTTTGAGCGGAAGCGGATCTTTCCAATTAATTGTGATAGAGTTACTGCATATACATTCAAACATACTTTCATAATGCTAAAGGGATCAAGAAATCATACCAGATGAATATTTCTTCTTCACAGCGAGTCTAAAGCCCAACCATCTACCTCGAACAGTCAACACTCAGATAGCAAGAAACGGAGAAGACAACACCGCTTAGAGCCCTCAGTATTCTTGGAGTGAGAATCCAAAGTGTGGGCTTTGTTCGGATTTGGTAGAAGGAAGGAGGAATAGCGACCGTACACAACAATCAAGCAAGTGGGAGATGCGGTCGTCTATCGCATAGACAATATGCTTGATTGTTTAAGTAAAGTATACGATCGTATAGTAAAAGTAAGTGATCGTCTAAATGATCGTGTAGGAAAAGGTAAACGATCGCCTAAACGATCGTGTAGGAAAAGGGTGAGCGATCGTCCGAACGATCGTGTAGGAAAAACTAAGCGATCGTCTATACGATCGTTTAGTAAATACCGGGAGCTAAACGATCGCTTAGGAAAAAGGTAAACGATCATTTAGTAGCGTGCGACGATGTAATCGGTATGCGATCGCTTAACAATATCGTATATGTAAGCGATCGTGTAGTCCCTATCGTATAGGCATTGATTTTCTAAATGATGACACTATCTTTTTCACAATACCCGCGCACCCCAAGATCAACAAACCGTCTGCTATTTATAATGCACTCATACGTTATTTAGAACGAAGAGGTGCCTTCCCATTTCCTTTATAACCATCCAATGAATGTGATCTTATCACATTCATAACTTATAAATTAATATCAAATATTAATTATAATATTTTTTTCCTCTACTAGATATAAATCATATTTATATCCAATTTTCTCCAAATTAATATATCTCATACATAAAGTTAATTATATCATATTTAATTAACTCGTTCAATTAAATCATATATAATCGAACTCCCTCTTGTCAATTTGAACATTTTAAATTGACCCAAAAACTGACTCTCAACTTGTATCCAAGCTATTAAGGGGACCTTATGGACCTATAGCTCGAAGCTTCAATGGTACGTGAATAGCTGAATAAACTCTTTAGTCACGATATCCACCATCCGTTAACTGTCAATCATTCCACTAAAGACTGACAGTTGAACTCTTGTTTCTATAGATATATTTCTATGTCCATTGGATATAACCAATCATCAGTACGATGACCCTTCACACATGTTCGTAATTACAACAGGCCAATTTACCGTTTTACCCCTGTAATTACATCTTCCTCCTTAAGTACTACTGATCCCTCTAATGAACAATACAACATAGTCCTACTATGTGTGAACACCTCTCGAGCCATGAGAAGGTGTGTGGCATCACATCGTTCAAGTCCTGGAATCAGCCTTTAAGGGTGCTATCTATTTACTTACCCCTGCCTCGAGGAAAGAGTGAATTCCATCTTGTGAAGCTGAGTTCCCAGCTCCTAAATCAGACGAATCCCCAAAATGGTAGGTTTGAGTCGGCGTTCTGGCCACTAGCACCCATACAAATCAAAGGACCGCCCTCAATGGTAGGAGTCCCCAACTCACTCAAGATTGAGGTCATGTTACCTATGGTCATTTTAGTGAAGTGAAGTCTCAGTTATGAACGGTATTATATAACGAGACGTTAACACGTCGTGGTCAGATCTTACACAAACTCTTTCTTTGTATAGGACGCTCTCGCTCGCATGTCCCCTACGAATGATCAGGATCACATCATCTGTGACAAGTCACAACACTTGTGATCGTTCCACAAAGCGGGCTGCATCCGTAGCGTTACCAAGATAATGTTTTCCTCCTATATCTATATACTACAGACCATTTTGGTTATCACTCAAGACATGATCCACTTGTATATCACCACATATATGCTTAAGTTACATACAGATAACCAGGGATATTAAGTTTATTGGTTTGTGGTAAAATCTAAATGTGCAAAGTCAAGTAGTGAAGTAAATATCATTTATATTATACATCACAAGTGTTCGTACAAAGTTGTTTACAAACTATTGGACACGAGACTTTAGGGCACAAACCCCAACAATCTTCTACTTGTCCTAAAGAGAAGTGGGGAGTACAAGTAAATAGTCACAAAACAATAAACTAGGGCATAGAAACCCAGTGCAACAAAATCTCCCACTTGCCCTAGTCTAGCCACGGGCGGTCCCGTAGACCCATGCTATGAATGTGACCCTAAAACGCTGTAGTCATGAAGACTTTGTAAACGAATCAGTAACGTTTTTCTCTGAGGCGATCTTCATGAAAATCACGTCACCTCGATGCACTATCATGCAAATCGACTTTAACATGGCAACAGGTGAGAAAGTCTCCTCATAGTTGACTCCCTCCATCTGGGTATAACTCTTTTCCACAAGTTGAGTCTTGAAGGTTTGCACCTTCCCATCAGCACCCCGTTTGCACTTGTAGATCCATTTACAACCTATGGGTCTTATCCCATCAGGCTGATCTACAAGATCCCATACCGAGTTGAGGTATATCGACTCCATCTCGAGATTCATGGCTTTGAACCATTCATCCCAGTCAACATCCTCCATTGCCTTTTTATAGAACAATGGATCCTTAACGTCGCTATCTGTCATCATAGCTAGGATTTTTGTGAAACCCAGATAGCGATTAAGCGGGTTCGTAACCTTCCCACTGTGTTGAGGTTCCCTCAACTCTCGAGGTGGAATCGACCTGCTAGATGAACTATCATCGACAATTCTGGTTGATGAATCAGATCCTTCAATAATTCTTGTTGAAGCTTTAGAAGTTTCTTTGGAAAGCTCACTTAATACGACTTTACTACGTAGACTGTGCTTCCTGATATGATTCTCCTCCAGGAAAGTAACGTTTATGGATACAAAAACCTTAATTTCGGACGGATCATAAAAGTAACCTCCCGTGTACCTTTGGGGTAGCCTACAAAGAGGCACAACCTTGATCGTGATTCCAACTTCTTGAAATTTGACTTAATCACCTGTGCTGGGCAATCCCATATCCGGAAGTGACGTAAACTAGCTTCACGCCTGTTCCATAACTTCAGAGGTGTTCTTGCAACACTCTTAGAAGGAACACAGTTGAGAATGTATATCGCAATCCCCACTGCAAAACCCTAAAACGAGTCTAGTAAGGAAGTGTAACTTATCATCGAACGAACCATGTCCAACAAGGTTCTGGAGAAATTCGTTGGCATTTAGATTGAGTTACAGCAGATTTAAACATCTCTATGTTATGGAGGGAACTTACGGCTAAAAGTCTTAGTACATACAAGTTATTTTCCAGTTTAGCTGTACAAATTTCAACACCATCCTTACGAATAAACGCTTTATTCAATAGTGTAATTGTATTGTAACAGACACTTTATAGAAATAAGGTTCCTTTATAGTTCAGGAACTACAAAGACATCTTTTAATATAAGAAACCTATTCTGTAAAGTAAACTGGATGTCTCCCACTGCCACAACTGAGATGACGTGCCCGGTACCTATTTGCAACGTCATCTCACCAGCCTCCAACTGTCACTAGGATCTAATCCTCTTTTTCTTCCTTGGCCTTAGCCTTTGTAGCTTTCTTTTCCTCCAAACAACGAGGACAATTCTTCTTCTAGTATCCATTTTGGTTATAGTAGAAACATTTTCCTTTTCCAACCAGCAGTGGACGCTTCTTTTGGGCGACAGGTGGCGGGTTAACAGGCGCATTCCCTTTCCCTTTACCACCATTCTTCTTCTTTCCCTTTCCAGAGTTAGAAGTGGAAGGTACAGACTTTGTTCCTGAGGTCGAACCTCGATAAAACCTTTTAGAGGAAGAGACAACATTTGCCTCACCTCCCTTTTTCTTCTTTCTTTTTAGCAAGGATTGGTAAGTCTGCAACTCGTTGAGGAGAGTGGTAAAGGAGTATTCCACTTTGTTAAGAATCGTATTGCTGAAAAAGTAGAGGAAGCTCTCCGGCAATGAATGTAGGATAATGCTAAGCTGACTACCCTCATTGATTTTAGACCCATTCAACTCCCCCACGTTAGAAGTGACCATCATATTCAACACGTGAGATCACGAACAGAGGATACTTCTTCCATTGTGGAATTGAAGAGTGTTTCAGAGCCTCATGCTTGAGCTGTCCAGACGGCTTGTCCAAACATTCCCTTGCAGGGATTCCATGATCTCACGAGCTAAGACGCTTGGACTCATGTTTCTTGGCAACAAGTTACTAAGACATTTCCACCGAATATAGGCTCGGGCCTTCTCATTTGCCCGTGTCCAATGTCGTACGCTGTCGCCGAAACATTTCGAGTAACGTCCTGAGGTGGAATAGGAGGACATTCCTCTGTAAAGGACACAAACTTCAGATCCTCGGTGATGAGTATCGTTAGGAGCATATGTTTCCAACTTGATAGTATTTTGGCCATTCAGTTTTTCAGCGCTAACAAATTGATAGTGGTTGATGCCAATAAAAAAAACCGTTGCTAAAAAAAACGAATAACCTTTTATAAGACTTTGCAAAAACCACATTTTAATTAACCAATTAATTTTTAGCAAAACAGATTCCAAGTACCCTAAGTGAAAAGACTTCTATTTTGCAATGATGCCTCAATGAGGCAAGACAAACATTACCGGTGGGGTGATCGGATGGCCCTTCACTGGGATGAGACATTCTCAACCATTAGGCAAAAATAACTCTTGGAACTAAACCTAATAGTCACCATATGTTCAGTCTAGAATAGTTAACTCTTAACAATCCTGCATAAGTGTAACCCCTCGTTTCCGGCCCTAAAGTCGCCTCTAATGCACTTACCGTAGAGAACAGACAGATTAGGACAAGAGACTAAGTAACTGTTGATAATTTAGGAACAAATTTGTTTTATTTTATTTATTAAGGATGGATGGGGCTGTACATGAATTCATGCGTTAGACATGGATTATGCGTTCGCACCCATGCGTCTGAGGTCATATGTCAGAATGAAGATACGTTAGACTAATATGCAATGACCACGCATTCTTATCACAAGTTTTCTTACGCTCGCACTAAGTATAATGCAAACGCAAGTTTCTCGGGTAATCCGAGGTTGAACACAAGGACTTGTCACTCAATAATTCTTGTGAAGGAATGCGTTTGAGGTGATGAAAAGAAAAATAAAAAGAAGTTAAATGGATATACACACTATTGCTACTCCTAACTAAACAGATTGAGCAATATAAGACTTGCAATGAGAATAAGTAGAGTCACGACATCCATTAATGCATAGTAATGTTTATTATCTTAAATCGTCTGAGTAATCCCAGCTCATTGCACTAACGCATCGCACAACTCTCGGTGGTCAGACGCATGACTATATCTCTATAGTGCATGGTTGCGTCGAGCATAAGATTGTGCCTACCTCTAGGAACAATGCGAACTTTTCTTTAGTGCGTTCCATCTCTTAGCTTCTCAGGCAGTTAGACGCGGTTATTTAACTTATAGACAAGCAATGCAACATCCCATATACAAGCGTTGCTACAACCTTTCACCACGCAAAGAGGATTAACTCACCATACACGCACAACGCACACCTCTCGGTGGGTTACTTCATGCGTCCTATCTCTAGGCTACATGATTAAGCATGCGATTTTCTTTGATAAATAAACGCTGAAGATAAACTATGATAGATATAAAGATGGTGAAGAAGACGACAATAAAAAAGTTAAGATTTGCATTGATCACAAAATATCTTAATAACTTAAGCTAAATTGTAATACAACACAGAGATTAGAAGAGAAAGGAAGGACTCTGCGTCAAGGCTGCCGATGGTGCCATGGTTGAATGGTGGAGATGTCTTTCTTGAGCTCTATCTCTGGTGAATGCTCCGATCGTCACTCAGTCTGGGTTGTGGAGATGAAGAATTCTCACTGAAAATCTCTTTCAAGCTCTCATCTGTGATCACAAACTTCTGCCTTGAGGCAGAAATTCGGATGTCTTAAAATGAAGTTCCCAAGGGCTAGTTATAGAGTTTGGACACCGACAGCTGTAATAATGACGATATGGCTCACTGCTACTTTTGTCGCGGTATGGGCATTGTCACATCGCCTTATCTTATCGATACTCCCAAGGTATGCGTCCGAGCTTGATTCAGCTGAAGTTATCAACGCGTTCACCTATCTTGCGATCTTCTATTATGGCTATCACTTCTTGGCCACAATCTCCATTTGGTCACCGCAATTCCCATGCGTTGGACGCATGTGATTACTGCAACTTCCATGCGTTGGACACATGTGATTACCGTCTGCAATTTCTTAGCTCATGCGTTTATCCTTGCGATTGTCTGGCTTCAGCACATGCGTTTGTCTGCGATAGCTTATTTCAAACGCATGCGTTTGATTCCTGCGATAGCTACAAAAATAGACATTTTGGCATGGAGTAACGCATAATATTAGGGTCAGTGAGGATTTAGGTGCTAATTGACGCAAAACTCAATTTTCGCAAATTCTAAGTATTATCACCGCATTTTCTACATATTAACCCTCATGATTCTAAATAAAAGCCTTATAATAACTAGCATTTCTGTCAGTTATCACCCCCCAAACTTAGAATCATGCTTGTCTTTAAGCATGCGTTATACTTAAGAAATTCTTAACTCACCTTCCGACGTCTCTTTGCGATGACCATCTTCTCAGAATATAATTTACTCATGCCTTTAATTATGGACGCAGAGCTCTCCTCTACTTCGGCTGCTTCTCCAAAGAGAGCTTTTTTAAGTTAAATTCAGCAAGCTTGCTCAAGAACTTTTTATTCATTCTTTGCAACTTTGCGTTTAGCTCATGAGAATGTGTTCGTTCAAAACAATTCAAGCTTATGCGTTTATTTAATCTAATGCGGTGTTGAACATGGTTACACTTTTCATTTTGGCTTATCCCTACGTGTGTCATGTGGGCATTCAACTTCGGTTGCATTCCATATTCAACTCAACTTATGTCTTGCTTAATTGGCTTGCGCCAGACAGAAGAATTGCACTTATGCGTTGATTCTGGCAACTTGCCTTCGTTTTGGCTTGCCCCCACGGGTGTCATGCGGAGATCTAATTACGGGTAAGTGCCTTTCATAACTCAACTCTTGTCAATATGGGTTTCCCCATTGCTTTGGCAGTGGAGTTGTTATTTTCAAAAGCTCTCTTTTCTCTCTGTTTTTTTTTTTTTTTTTTTATGAAAATGATAGCAATGTGATGAACGCAATTCTCCGAGACCGCTGCCACCCCCTAAACTTAGAGGGTGGCAGCGTTCTCATTGCAAGCTAAAAACAAACTCAACAGGAATGTGATAACAAATATTTGAGCAAAGGTTTGCACACAATAAAACTATAGGCTTTCACACTTTGTAGAGGCTATCAAAAGTAAGGGGTGCCTTGCGATACTAGTTAGAGGACGCGGTGAATTATTTGTACCATTATAGACGCATTGCAAAGAACCGCAGTCAGATAAGGAGAATTCCAAAAGGATAATGCCTAAAAGATAACAAGAAAAGAACCTTAAGTAGAAGAACACATGCGGCAATGCGTTGGAGTTCATGCGAATGAAGCCATGCGTTGAAGGATGTAGAGGATTCTTCCATTGTAACTATGCACCGAGGAGAGTTATTATCACACCTACAAGGAGCAAACGCACCACAACCAAGGAAGCAGCCGCATATCCAAAATAACAATAAATAAAAATAATAAACTAAACTAAGAAAGCAATGTAAAAGATAGAGTAGAAGACGTCCCTGGAGAAATTGGAGTGTTGTCACCGCAAGGAGTCTCCCATGCAGGAGATGGTTCTCAACTGCTTGGGTCAAGGGGGCTCGCCCTAACCATTAGAGCTTAGCAATTGTTGAACGCATGACGGTTGATATGCGTCTAAGATTGATTCCAGCTCATGCGACAGATAGCCTTTCTATCTCGGGGTCAATATTTTGACTTTCGACGCATCGCCAATACTTTAAATATTGTTTTGCAGCTTGGTCCGCAAATCTACAATACGCCTAAGATTGAAAGGGTGCCTGCGAAAACACAAAATTTCACAAAGCATTAGCTGGTAAGTCCCCGGCAACGACGCTAAAAAATTGTTGATAATTTTAGGAACGACTTTATTTTATTTTATTTATTAAGGACGGATGGGGCTGTACATGAATTCATGCATTAGACATGGCTTATGCGTTCGCACCCATGCGTCTGAGGTCATGCGTCGGAAATGAAGATGCGTTAAACTAATATGCAATGACCACGCGTTCCTATCAAATTTTTCTTAAGCTCGCGCGCAAGTATGAATCAAACGCAAGTTTCTCGGGTAATCTGAGGTCGAACACAGGGACTTTTCACTCAATAATTCTTGTGAAGCAATGCGTTTGAGGCGATGAAAATAAAATAAAAAAGAAGTTAAATGGATGTACACACTATTCCACTCTTAACTAAATAGATTGAGCAATAGAAGACTTGCAATGAGAATAAGTAGAGTCACGATAACCATTAATGCATAGTAATGTTTATTATCTTAAATCGCCCGAGTAATCCAGTTCATTGTACTAACGCGTCGCACACCTCTCGGAGGTCAGCTACATGACTAATATCTCTATAAGTGCATGGTTGAATCGAGCATAGATTGTGCCTATCTCTAAGACAATGCGAACTTTTGCTTTAGTGTGTTCATCTTACCTTCTCAGGCAATTAGACGCGACTATTTAACTTATAGACAAACAATGCAACATCCATAGACAGGCGTTGCTACAGCCTTTCACCAAGCAAAGAGAATTAACTCACTTATACTCGCACAACGCACACCCTTAGTGGGTTGCTTCATGCGTTCTATCTCTAGGCTACACGATTAAGCTTGCGATTTCTTTGATAAATATAACCGCTTGAAGATAACTGATGATAGAGGATGAAGATGGAAATGAAGAAGACGGTAATGAAGGATTAAAGATTTGCATTTGTATCACAAAATATCTTAATTAACTTAAGCTAAATGTAATACAACATAGAGGTTAAAGAGAAAAGAAGGACTCTGCGTCAAGGCTGCCGGTGGTGCCATGGTTGAATGGTAGAGATGTCTCTCTTAAGCTCTTTCTCCGGCGAATGCTCCGATCGTCACTCGATCTGGGTTGTGGAGATGAAGAATTCTCACTGAAAATCTCTTTCAAGCTCTCATCTGTGATCATAAACTTCTGCCTTGAGGCAGAAATTCAGAAGTCTTAAAATGAAGGTCCCAAGGGCTATTTATAGAGTTTGGACGCCGACAGCTATAATGATGACGGTATGGCTCACTGCTACTTTTGTTGCGGTATGGGCATTGTCACATCACCTTATCTTGTTGATACTCCCAAGGTATGCGTCCGAGCTTGATTCAGCTGAAGTTATCAACGTGTTCTACCCATCTTGCTATCTTCTTTTATGGCTATCACTCCTTGGCCACAATCTCCATTTGGTCATCGCAATTCCCATGCGTTGGACGTATGTGATTATCGTCTGCGATTGCTTAGCTCATGCATTTGTCTTTGCGATCGCCTAGCTTCAGCGCATGCGTTGGTCTGCGATAGCTTATTTCAAATGCATGCGTTTGATTCCTATGATAGCTACAAAAATAGACAATTTGGCATGGAGTAACGCATAATATTGGGGTCAGTGAGGATTTAGGTTCTAATTGACACAAAACTCAATTTTTCGCAAATTCTATGTATTATCACCGCATTTTCTACTTATTAGCCCTCATGATTCTAAATAAAAGCCTTATAATAACTGGAATTTCTGCCAGTTATCAGTAATCTTATCCTCTTACAGGAGATCAAATAAAGAAACGCGCAAAACAACCATCCTATAGAGGAACACACCCAGGGTGCCATGAGGCAATGCACAGAAACTTTATTCAATCTAACGAGGGAGACCGAGGGATATGTTGTCGCACTTCCCGCTCCTACTTACTATGAACACTCTCTCCATCCACCTTGATATTGACCTACCCAAACACCATCCATTGGAGGGATACGCCAAAGGTGCCTCGAGACCGAGGGTAGATCTCACAGTGTGGACTATGAGGGAGAAATGCGAGAGGTGAAAATGAAGCATCAAATGCCCCAAGAACCTTCCATTGAATGTTCTACCTAGGGATTTATTAACCTAGACAATCCAACTACTGATTATGTCTAAGTCATTTATAAAGTTTGCTAAAACACAACTTTTGTCTTTAAAAAAAAATCCAAGTAGTCACATTAAACTCTTTAATGGACTAGCCTTAGTTTGCATGCATGCATCAAATCTATCTAAATTACCTTTCCAGGTAAGTTCCCAGGTAGGGGTGTTCCATTTTCGTCATCTTAAATACCCCAGCCTAGACAGAACCCGCATTCGACAAAAGGTCTAGTATAGCTAGACTTGCTACATATTAATCTTTTACTAATTATTTTAGTTATAATTTCATTTTATAACCATTTATAAAATAAACAAACTAAAACAATCATCCCACATAAAGAAGTATTTATAACGCTTATAAATATAACGTTAAAAAATAAATAAATAAAGCATACATAAATATAACCCTTATATTATGTGATGCATGAGCATGCATTTATGTAAATTAAAATATGCTTCTCTAAATTATAACACTTATAATAAAGAGAATATGCATGACTTAAGGTGGGATTTAACTATATGTGCATACCATATAACATATTAAAAACATACATCGCATGTAATAAATAAATAAAGGATTAATGGACCGGGATGAGCCTTTACAAAACCAGAAAGAAATAACCCTATCTATTACATTTTTCATCGAACAAACCGGTTCACAGGCGAACCAGGTCTTGAACCGTCAGGAGGACTTCATCGTGTAGTAAATGCTGTATGTAGATGATCGTCCAACGCAAACTAGACGATAGGAGCAAAATTAAACGATCTCGTATATGATAACGAGGCAATGAAGCCTGATCATCTATGCGATCGCTTAACGTGGTGACAGGTAAACGATTTACCTTGCATTACTAAGTGATTGTTTAGTCAGTTACTAAGTGATGAAGCTTGCTGACGAAAACGATCATCTAGTCCGATCACTTAACGCGGTGTCAGGTAAACAATTTACCTTGCGTTACTAAGCGATCGTTTAGTCAGTTACTAAGCGATGAAGCTTACTGACCAAAACGATCGTCCAGTGCGCGTGTGCGTTAAGCGATACGTGAACATCACATAGTCTATACGACTGGATACTTAGTGATCGCGTAACTGATCTTCGACACGATGCGATCAACCCTTGATCATTTACCCGATTGTCTACACAATGCGATCATCAGCGATCGCATACCCCATCGACTGCACGATGCGATCAACACTTGATCGCATACCCTATCGTTTAATCGATGTGATCAACAGCGATCGCGTACTCCATCATCTAACCAATGCAATCAATAGAGATTGCGTACTCTATCATCTAACCGATGCGATCAGCAGCGATCACGTACTTCATTGACTGCACGATGCGATCAACACTTGATTGCATTCCCCATCATCTGCACGATGCGATCAACACTTGATCACATACCTTCCTCAAAGAACCACAACGCTTGCTCCCATCTTCTTCGCGAACGATTCAAAACTCAAACAGACTTTGGATACAGACTCGACAATGATTATTAATGCCCAAAAACGCAGGGGCCTTTACAAACAACCGCAAATGTAAAAGTATTAAATCAAACCGAGGAACATCCATAAAAACATCCATAAATCCGCACATCCACAATAATTCAATGATTAAACAGTGTAGAAATGCACCCACCAAGAACGTATTTGCAATTCTTTTGTAGCAATGAATTGGAATATCAGAAAACCTGGCTCTAATACCAATTGAAAGAACTTTTATTCAAGAGTACCTACGAGTGGAAGCAGATTTTTCCAATTCATTGTGATAGAATTACCACATATACATTCAAATATACTTTCATAATGCTAAAGGGATCAAGAAATCATACCAGATGAATATTTCTTCTTCACAGCGGGTCTGAAGCCCAACTGTCTACTTCGAACAATCATCACTCGGACAACAAGAAATGGAGAAGACAACACCACTTAGAGTCCTCAGTATTCTTGGAGTGAGAATCCAAAGTGTGGGCTTTGTTTGAATTTGGTAGAGGGAATGAAGAATAGCGACCGTACACAACGATTAAGTAAGTGGGAGATGCGGTCATCTATCGTATAGATAATATGCTTGATCGTTTATGTAAAGTATACGACCATGTAGTAAAAGTAAGCGATCGTCTAAACGATCATGTAGGAAAAAGTAAACGATCGTCTAAACGATTGTGTAGGAAAAGGTGAGAGATCGTCCAAACGATCGCGTAGGAAAAACTAAGCGATCGTCTATACGATCATTTAGTAAATAGCGGGAGCTAAGCGATCGCTTAGGAAAAAGGTAAACGATCGTTTAGTAGCATACGATGGTGTAATCGGTATGCGATCGTTTAACAATATCGTATATATAAGCGATCGTGCAGTCCTTATCGTATAGACACTGATTTTCTAAATGATGACACTATCTTTTTCACAATACCCGCGTACCCCGAGATCAACACATCGTCTGCTATTTATAATGCACTCATACGTTATTTAGAACGAAGAGGCGCCTTCCCATTTCCTTTATAACCGTCCAATGAATGTGATCTTATCACATTCATAACTTATAAATTAATATCAAATATTAATTATAATATTGTTTCCTCTACTAGATATAAATCATATTTATATCTAATTTCCTCCAAATTAATGTATCTCATACATAAAGTTAATTATATCATATTTAATTAACTCGTTCAATTATATCATATATAATTGAACTCCCTCTTGTCAATTTGAACATTTTAAATTGACCCAAAAACTGACTCTCAATTTGTATCCAAGCTACCAAGGGGACCTTATGAACCTATGGCTCGAAGCTCCAATGGTAAGTGAATAGCTGACTAAACTCTTTAGTCACAATATCCACTATCCGTTGACTGCCAGACATTCCACTAAATACTGACAATTGAACTCTTCTTGCCATAGATATATTTCTATGTCCATTGGATATAACCAATCATCAGTATGATCACCATTCACACATGCTCGTAATTACAGCAGGCCAATTTACCGTTTTGCCCCTGTAATTACATCTTCCTCCTTAAGTACCACTGATCTCTCTAATGAACAATACAACATAGTCCTACTATGTGTGAATACCTCTCGGGCCATGAGAAGGTGCGTAGTGCCACATCGTTCAAGCTCTAGAATCAACCCTTAAGGGCGCTATCTATCTACTTACCCCTACCTCGGGGAAGGAGTGAATTCCATCTTGTGATGCTGAGTTCCTAGTCCTAAATTAGGCGAATCCCCAAAATGGTAGGTTTGAGTCGGTATCTGGCCACTCGCACCCAACTCATTCAAGATTGAGGTCATGTTACCTATGGTCATCCTAGTGAAGTGAAGTCTCAATTATGAACGGTGTTATATAACGATATGTTAACACTTCGTGGTCAGGTCTTATACAAACTCTTTGTATAGGAAACTCCTGTTCGCATGTCCCCTACACGAGTGATTAGGATCAGACCATCTGTGACAAGTCACAACACTTATGACCATTCCACAAAGCGGGCCGCATCCATAGCATTACCAGGATAAGATTTTTCTCCTATATCCATATACTACAGACCATTTTGGTTATCACTCAAGACATGATCCACTTGTATATCACCACATATATGCTTAAGTTACATACAGATAACCAGGGATATTAAGTTTATTGGTTTGTGGTAAAATCTAAATGTGCAAAGTCAAGTAGTGAAGTAAATATCATTTATGTTATACATCACAAGTGTTCATACAAAGTTGTTTACAAACTATTGGACACGAGACTTTAGGGCACAAACCCCAACAAAAATTTCTTTTTATACACAACCATGGAGGAAGATTATAAATGACGATAACAACTGGCCAACAACTATACTTAGAGCTCATATCACTATGTGGATTTATTTCATCTGCTGACAATGCTAAGCGAAGATTCTTAGGTTCAGAATTAAAGTTCGGCCATATGGTGTCAACTAACTTCTAAGCTGGGGAGTCTGCAGGGTCACGTAATTTATCATCCATTTGTCTCTCATTAGCATGCCAAGTCAGGTTTTTAGCACATTCAACACTTCTAAACATCCGCTAAAAATATGGTATAGGAGGAAAATACTACATTATTTTGGCAGGGGTTTTCTTCTTCTTATTTGTGTCTTTACCATATTTCCACCTTAACTCACCGCATCCAGGACACACAATTGCATTGGCATATTCCTTTCGATACAAGCAACAACATTAAAGCATGCATGAATCTTTTCATATTCCATTCCTAGTGCACCTAATGTTTTCTTTGCTTCATACATTGATGTAAGGAGGTCATTAGTAGAATGTAAGATATCCTTTAATGCTTTTAGTAGTTTTGAGAAACTAATGTCACTCCATCCATGTTTAACTTTTAAGTTACACAACTTCACTAATGTAGACAACTTGGTGAACTTTTTGCATCCTTCATACAATGGCTTCTCAGCATCATCAAGAAACTTTTCGAATCCATTGGGATCTTTTGAATATTGCTCATGAGAAATTTCAATCATTTCTTTTATATTTCCAACATCATTCTCTTCATACCTACACTCAGAGGATTTTCCATGCAAGGATGAACTAGAAAGTTCCTCACCATGCCAAAACCAAATCTTATAACTTTCATCAATCTCATTAAAATATAAATGATCTCTAATATCATTGTTATTATGACTTTAACAATTTCCACATTTCAAACAAGGACAATGTATAGTAGTATTATTTGTATTGGAAAATCCAAATTTGATGAAGTTTTCCACGCCCAACTCAAACTCTTTAGATAATCTACTCTTTGTCATCCATGATTTATCCATACTTATAATAAGCTAATCTTGGAACTACAAAAAAATATTACAATAATTCAAATTAGATAACTCATACAACTTATAAAATTTGTATGGAATTGATATTTATAGAGAACTTAAGAATCTTTATTCGTGGAAGGTGATTGAAGACATAAAAACTAAGCAGATCAATAAAATTAGCATCTAAAACATAAACAACCCACTAAAATTTGGTCCAAATAATCAAACATTATATTCCAATAAAATTACAAAAACCCATAAAACCAAGCATATCAGCAATAATAATGATAAACAACCAATTTAATCTAATCACAACACTCCAACCAAACTCAAAAGTCCAAACTGCATACACATAACCAAAAAAAAAAGAGAGAGAGAAAAAAAACTGCATCCTCAATCACAAACTAATCACAAACTGCATCCTCAAACTAAAAAAAAAAAAACTGCATCCGTAAGTGCATCACTCAACTAAAAAAAAAAAAAAAAAACATACACATAACAATATATATACACATTTCAATTAAAAAAATATACACATAATAAAATGCAAACTAAAGTTGTAAACTCAGTTTTTAAATTAAAAAATTATTAAAAAAAAATACTTACTCACAGCGAACGATCCCAACAGCATCACAGACGCGACGACCCACTGGACAAGACCACTGGCTGCGACGACCCACTAGACGACACCATCGGCAGCGGACCTCAGCTAGTTGGTACAATCTCTTGGAATAGGCAATTAAACGATGAACGAACTCTTTATTAAATGATAATAGACAAACAGAGACTAGACGATCGCTTAACAACTCAAAACAATCATTTACAAAATACTATACGATCGCTGAGTAACCTAAACAATCGCCACAAAATACCTCCGCGATCGCTTATCTGGAACTACACGATCACTTACAAAACATTACACCATCGCTTACCAGTTTCTATAACAGATCGCCTACACAAATGCTATACGATCACCTACCAAATGCTACATGATCGCTGAGCTCTACTACACGATCACTGAGTAACACTAGACAATCGCCCACAAACACCGCCGCGATCGCTTATCCCCGGAACTACAACAAAACATTACACGACCGCTTACCAGTTTCTATACGATCGCCTACCAAATGCTATACGATCACCTACCAAATGCTACACGATCGCTGAATAACACTAGACGATAGCCCACAAACACACCGGATCGCTTACCCGGAACTACACGATCGCTTACAAAACATTACACGATCGCTTACCAGTTTCTATACGATCATCTACCAAATGCTATACGATCGCCTACCAATTGCTACACGATCGCTGAGTAACACTAGACGATAGCCCACAAATACCCCGTGATCACTTACCTGGAACTACACAATCGCTTACAAAACATTACACGATCACTTACCAGTTTCTATACGATCGCCTACCAAATGCTATACGATCACCTACCAAATTAGAGGCCTATCAAATATCCAAAATATTCCGTCAATCTCCACTTTTTTAACCCTTTTACTTGACATGAAAAAAAGTCAAGTAAGAGCTTTTTATACTTGATACGTGAAACGTGTCAAGTAAGACCTTATGTTACTTAACACGAAAATCGTGTCAAGTAAAGGTTTGCGTGAAAATATCTGAAATATTCCGTCAATCTCTGCTTTTTTAACCCTTTTACTTACATTTTTTTGTCCAAAATCATATTACTTGACCTTTTTTTCTACAGAAACGTCAAGTAATTAAAAACTACAAGTTCAAGTAATGTAGATTTTGTAGTAGTGTAAGTTTTTAAAAATGATCTTTTTCAAGTAGGTTTTTTAAAAAGTTCCTAAAACCTAGATAGCAAATATATACATAGAGATAGTATCTCTAAGCTTAATTTTAAATATTTGGCCAAAATTAATATAACTCAATTGACATAGTATTCATAATATCAATCTTAAAGTCAGATGTTGGATTATTCACCCTCACATGCCTAATCTAATAGCTTCTAAAAGAACCCTTTTTTTTTTTTTTTTTTTTTTTTTTTTCAAA
Source organism: Benincasa hispida (assembly GCF_009727055.1). Classification (NCBI taxonomy): domain Eukaryota; kingdom Viridiplantae; phylum Streptophyta; class Magnoliopsida; order Cucurbitales; family Cucurbitaceae; genus Benincasa; species Benincasa hispida. The sequence continues at coordinate 9,017,172 of NC_052360.1, read as the reverse complement.
AAACGGATAAGTATTTAAACTAAAAATGACGCTATCGGGGGGAGTTAGTATAAAATTGTTCTAGACTGCACATCCACTAGTTGTAAATCCAATGGCGCTGTGATTCCTAATGACTCGCTTCTAGAAATACCATTTCTCTACTTTCTTCTTCTTCTTCTTCTTCTTCATTTCCTCTGTAGATTTCGAACAATCAACATATATTCAGCAGCATTTTCATGGGGTCTATGCTCGGTGACCTGCCGTCATATGACCCTCACAACTTCAGCCAACTCCGACCTTCCGATCCTTCAACTCCTTCTGTAAGTTCTCAATAATGGCCGAATCATCGCACCCTTTCTTTCTCTTCTTCTAATTCTTTTATCTAATTGTTGATACCTTTCATTCATTTTATTGATCTTGGGTGTTTCCCTTCATTTCGCATGATTGTTTGTTTCGTTTCTATGAATGGGAGTTAGCTCGAGTTGAGGTAGGATGTGAATTGTGATGGAATTCAGATGAAATTCAACCTTTTCGTGATCTTCTTTGCTCTGTCATTGTTTGGGCTCTTCTAATTTTTGGTTGGGATAATTGGCATTATTGATCTGTTTTCTCTTGTTGTCTTAATTGGAGCTCCCCAGAGCGTGATACTTGGAAATTCTTGAATTTTTGGAATTTTGGCATGTGCGTTCTTAGTTTAGCTAAGTTTGTAGATATGGATTACAATTGAGTTCCCTAATTGATGTTTTTGATCCACAAACCTGAAAAAGGAAGATTATAATGAAGTTCATTTCCCATTAGTTTTCTATCTCCCCACTTTACCATTTCTGTAATATTCTATGAATTTTCAATTTCTTTCTCATAGATGGAAGTGGAACTTTGCTGACCCCTCCATCCTGTTAGAACCAATGAATCAGATGGTGTTTTTGTCTTAAGTTTTACCTCTTCTTTTCACTCTGTCTAGGTAGTCCTGTAAAAGAAATGATCCCGTTATCCCAGTCGAGAAGAATTCACTATAATATGATACTAATGGGACAAAATCTGAAGGAACAATAACACTGACTTACTGACCTTCCAGAGAAATGATTCTATTTACTTCTCATATGTAGGTCATTTCCTAGTTTCTAACTATTCGAAAGCCCAGTGGTTTTAGCCTTTGAATGGAGCAGCCTGCAACCAATTTAAGTTGAATCTTCCTTTGAGTATACTTAGATTCATTGGGCCAAAATGAAAGTTCTTAAATTGCAGTGATAGGAGTCACTTCTATACTGCAAATAGTTATGCTATGTTCTTTGTTTCTCTGATTTCTTGAGTGGTTTACAGTGTGCTTTCAAGGGTTTATACTTAAAATTCCCAATAAAAAACTTGATATAAAGTTTGAAGTTGTTAAAACAATATTCCTTTGAGCCACCTTAGTATTTTTCCTTTGTCTTTCTGCCTTGAATGGAAATATTTAGATAATGCAGAAGGATTGACAACTCTAAGACACAATAGTGAGAACCGAGAAGCTGTTGATTGAAGAGATTCTAAAAGCATCTCAACTAAAGCTACCAGACGTTGTATCCCTTTTGGATATAAGACAGGTAGCAAATAGTTTCTACATTGAAACAAGATCTAATCAAATTCTCCTTGTAATTGTGTATACAAACTTGTGCTTGCTTTGGATATATCACCCATCTTTGAATTGATCTCAAATAATCTGACACTTCACGGGTGGCCATCCCTTGTTAATTTGCTGTGGATTGAGTGAACAAGTGAATGGAAGAGCTGTCTGGATCAACTATAATACTTTCATTAAAAGCTTAAACTGCACTATAATGCAACATATTGTTACTAGTGTAGTTGCTGCTTGCTAGCTGCAAGAAGTAAAGTATAACAAGAAGATGAATTAACTATTTTCCACTGTAATGAATTAGTTGATGATGGAATCATTCTGCTAAGTTGGTTTTATTTTTATGTAGAAGATGATTCCTGCAACCTATCATCCAACACACAGTAGGACCCTTCCCCCACCAGATCAGGGTAAGCTAGAAAAGTTGTTTCTTCATTACTCTACTGATAATTTTTCATCTTGATCGATGAACAATATCCTTTAGTCAGTAGTTTTCCACTGTTGGCTTTGATTTCCATCTTCTGCTGTTTTCCCACAAAAGAGCTCTGTTCTTGATACCATGTCACTGATTTTTCCTGCAGTTATAAATACAGAGGCCAAAAATATACTTATACGACACATTTATCAGCATACAGAAGAGAAGGTTAGTAAAAGAAATCTGGTATGCTTTGATATATGAAATACAATTTATACATGGATGAGCTTGTGAGACCACTCACACATTCCTTGTGGACTTATCCTGGTCTTTGTAATGGCAGTCAAGAACAAAGAGACCTGCAGCTGAGCATCCTGCACCCGAGCATGGAAGCAAGCAGCCAAGAGCATCTAGTACCAACACTTCAAATTGAGCTTAGGAGGACATTTTCTTCCAACAATGTATAATCTATTCATGTTGTGAAAGATGAGTCCTGTATAATGAGAGTGAATTGCCTGCTCACTGATGAAGAAAAAGCTCGGTCCGACATTTACATGTTGTATATAGATTTTACTCCTAGTAAGATTGGTCCTAAACTCAGCCAGATCAAATTGTTCTCAAAATTATAAAACTCAGTTGAAGAATTGTAACTATATGAGTGTGCTTCCAAACAACACTTCACAAATTAGTATTGGAGGCCTCCTTCCTATAAAGCAAAAGATCCTCCTCGTTATTCTTCCTGGTTTGGATCATTTAGTTTGTTCTACACTGTTTAATTCTTATAATATCTGTCTTAGAGATTGTAGTTATGGTTTTTAGTTTTAGTTTTTTCTTTTATTATACATCAAATCAATGGAATGAATTGGAAATGAGAGAGGGAAGTTTTGAGAATTTATAGATTTGCACCAAAATGAAAACTTCCAACAACTTTCCTATCCTCTCTCTGGACTTTTGATCCATTCAAATAAATAACACGAGAATTAGGAGGACTCCCTTCTACACTCTCTATAGATATGGTCTTTAGTACTGCAGCAATGAGGATTGCCTTTGTACAGCTGAAGTTTAAATCTCATTTTGTTGTCTAAATTTTCGCTTTGTGGGTTGTTTCATTTTTGTTCTAGCACTTTTAAATTATCTATTTTGTTGCTTAACTTTTAAATGGGTAACCAGTTATTCCTCTCAAGTTGTGTAAAGAATTCTTTTCTTTCTTTCTTTTTTTTGAAACGATATAATAAAACTTGATCGTGTTGTTATCAACTTGTCGGGAAGGTAAGATGGATTATTATTATTATTATTATTATTATTTGAAAGGGCTAAGCTATCCGGAATGACAATTTTTTTTTGGCAAAAAAATTGATGTATCTTTTTTTCTTTTTTTTTTTTTTAATAAAAAAAGTTATAATCTAGTACATGTATAGTTATTTCTACAAATTTTAGACCCATTTATAAAAATGATTTTGATGTTCTTTTTTCATTTATAAAGATAATTTCCTTGCGAACGATATATCTCTAAAAATAAGAAAAACGAATTTTAAAGATAAGATACAAAAATTATATCCTATAAGCTTTTAGCTTTTTTTTTTTTTTTTATTTATTTATTTAATTAATGGATGCTGGATGAAGATTTGAAATTTTTCTCTATCAGAAGCTAAGGGTTTGTTTGATAGAAAATTTGAAAATAAAAATTTGAAAATAAGAGATTCAATCAAAACATAGTTGTATTTCATGTTTTCAGATATGTATTTAGTAGTATATTCAGAAATTGAATTCTAGTTTAAACATTTTGTTTAAAATGTGTCTGATACTATATATTTATAAATCATAAAATTAGTTATAGTTACCCACTAATATTTATTCGATAATAAACTATTATTAATTTATTTTTAATATGATTCATGTTTAAACAAATCATATAATTGTTGTGTAATGTTATACAATTTATAATACTTTACATAATATATATTATAAATTTTTAAAACATGAATTGAATTTATAACCTTAGATCTTGTATTTCTAAATATTTCTATCTTTATAATATAATTCTACATTTTAAAATTTAAAATTCAAAATCTGGATACAATAAACACATTGAAATGTTGTTTTCAGAATTTGCACTGTTTGGGTCGTAGAATTCGAAAACAGTTTTCAGAAATAGGATTCGAGTTGTCTGTCAAACTCCTATTTGATGAATTAATTGAATCTGATAACATAAAACAAAATTTGAATTCTCTACTAAACGGAATCCTAAGAGCCTGTTTGGTAGAGAATCCAAATTCTATTTTATATTTTCAGATTGACTAAGTTAAGCAAATATGTATTTGATAGACAATTCGGATTCTGTTTCTGAAAACTGCTTTCGGATTCTGTGATCCAAACAGTATAAATTCTGAAAACAACATTTTTATGTTTTCATTGAATCCAAATTTTGAATTTTGAATTTTAAGGTGTAGAATAATATTAAATAAAGATAAAAAAATACTTAGAACTATATTATGTCATATTATAAATTCAATTCATTTTTTGGAAAGTAAAATATATATTATGTAAGGTATTATGAATTTATATGATATAACAAAATAATAACTATACAAAAAAGTTTTAACATAAAATATGTTCATAAATAAATTAATAACAGTTTATTGTCAATCTAATATTTATTTGTAAATTCAACAAATTTTATGATTTATAAATATAATATCAATAACATTTTAAAAAATTATTTAAATTAAAATCCAGTTCTAAATTTGTTACCAAACACATATTTGAAAATATGAAATACAACTATATTTTCATTGAACCTATTATTTTCAATTTCTGTTTTCAGATTCTCTATCAAACAAACTCTAAGTAATTCCATGGCAATTTAAGCTATAATAATGCTCAATTTTTAACCTTTTTACTTAACTTTATAGGCTTCTCATTGATTTTATACTTTCAAAATTGAATTTTAACGTCTTGACTAATTTTTAAAAGATTTCAAAACTTTTCTAAGATTTAAAAGGAAACTTTCACAAAATGACCCAAAATCCAAAAACTTTCTACCAATGACCTCTTTCTAAAAACTTTTCTACTAATAACCATTTCCCTATGCAAAATATTCAAATTACCCCTAATTTTTAAAAAGTCTTCAAACCACCACATTTCTTCTTCCTTCTATGATTTTCTCAGCCCTTCATTCAATGTGCATTCAATACACCACCAACATTCCACGAAAACATTTATTCCCAACTAATATTTTGAAGAGAACAGAACGTCTCTCTCATTATTCACTTTCTGTGTCGAACTTCTCTCTCATCTCGTAGCTTTCTCTCAGAGTTTCAGCCCAACACCTTCGGATTCTCTGGTAGCTTTCTCTCATAGCTTCCATCGTCAGATTCTGTCCACATTTCTTCTTCCTTCAACGGTTTCTTCAGTCCTTCATTTAATGTACGATTTCTTCTCTCAGATCGCTTTCATAATAAGTATCGTTTAATAAATTATAAATGATTATGTAGTAATTTATACACGATCATTTAGTAAATTATAAACGATTGTTTAGTAATTTACTATGTGATCGTTTAGTAAATTATAAACGATCGTTTAGTGATTTACTATGCGATCGTTCAGTAAATTATACTCATTTCATATATTACTAAGCGATCGTTTATAATTCACTATGCGATCGTTTAGTAAATTATAAACGATCGTTTAGTAATTTATACACGATTGCTTAGTAATTTATACACGATCCATTAGTAATTTATACACGATCACTTAGTAATTTATACATGATCGTTCACTTATCAATAATTTGTTTATTCAATTGTAGATCAATGACGCTACTTCACATCTTTTTACGATTTGGTGGGGATTGGGATGAGTCCGGAAGAAATTGAGGACGTCCTAGTGAACATACATGTTCTCTTGAAATGAGAACTGGTAATCATCGACAAGCAAAAAGTTGGGTTATTGGATACCTAATAAAGTCCAAATACGAACAAGTTGGCCGAACCTACCGCCCAAGAGATATAATTGAGGACGTATGACGAGAATATAGAGTGAACATTACCTATGGACGGGCTTATCGCGCTAGAGAGTACGGATTGGTGTATGCACGAGGGTCGCCAGAAGGATCATATGTTATTAGGGTATACTCCAGGTACCATATTTGAGGTTGAAGTAAAAGACGGACAATACTTTAAGTATGTCTTCATGGCATTTGGTTCGTGTAGCAAGGGTTTTCTAAACTGCATCCGTCCAATAATTGTTGTTGATGAGACCCATTTTCATGAGAAATACAAAGTTATGTTGTTAATGGCAACATGTATCGATGGAAATAATAACATATATCCTATCGCCTTCAATATTGTAGATGGTGAGAACATGCATCATGGACTTCGTTCATGACTCATTTGAAGGCTTCAATAGGAGACGTTCCTAATCTAGTGATTATATCATATCGTCACATCTCAATTGCAAAGGCAGTTGCAAGAATATTCCCAAATGCATTTCATGCCCTATATATATACCATATTCGGAACAATTTGGTGGACAAATTCAAGAATAAGGACATAATCCCACATTTCTACCTAGTGGCAAAAGTATATAGAATGTCTGAATTTCAGATGTATTGGGCTAAGCTCCATCAATATTCTGGTGTGACGGCCTATCTTGAGGAGGTTGGATTACAACAGTGGGCAAGGGTTTATCAAGTCTATTGTAAGTATGACAAGATAACGACAAATATAGGAGAATACCTCAATGGAGTGTTGAAAGATGCCCGAGAACTACCATTAACAAAGCTATTAGAGCATATCCGTGAGTGGCTACAAGGTTGGTTCTATATCCGACATACACACGCAATGATATGCACAAACATTGTAACTGATTACGCAATGAGTATTTTTAAGGAATCAAAGTTGATATCTAGAACATATCGTGTTTCTCCGGTGGATATGCATATAATTAATGTGGACGATGAATATTTTGGGGGGTTGGTTGGTCTTCGTTCACGGACGTGTACGTGTATGGAGTTTAATTGCCTCGAGATCCCATGCTCTCATGCAATATCTGCAGCGACCCTAAGAAACATTAATGTTCAAACATTATGTGAAAAATGGTTTACATTTGAGTGTGTGCTTGCTGCTTACACCGAATCAATCTTCCCAGTCGGACACAGTCAAGAATGGGTTGGAGATTTTGAACCAATTCTACCACCGGAAAAGGTAGTAAGTGTAAGTCGATGTCAAACTATCAGGATACCTTCAATTGGAGAGGAGCCACAACAAATACACAAGTATACACGATGTGGTCAGACAGGACATAACAAGAAAACATGCAGACAAACATTGATAACACCTGACACTGGCCCGACTAGACTAAACAATATGTAATTTTCGCTTTCACTTCGATTTTTCTATACAACACCAATTGTACTGTATAATATGTAATTTTAGCACAAATTTATCTAAACGATCTCTTAGTTATTTATTTGCTTAGTTAAATGTACAACACCAATTATATTCTACAAATTTAGCACAAATTTATCTAAACGAAAACTAAACGATCGCATAATAGTTAGCTAAACGATATCTTAATATTATCTAAACGATCGCTTAACAAAACCTAAACGATCGCTTATTATTATCTAAACGATTACATAACAAAACCTAAGCGATCTCTTAATATTAGCCAAACGATCGCTTTATAAATTAGTACACGATCGCATAATGGATTCTAAACAATTGCATAACAGTTAGCTAAACGATCACTTAGTATTAGCTAAACGATTGCTTAGTATTATTTAAACGATCGTTTAGTATTAGCCAAACAATCACATAATAGATATCTAAACGATCACAGAACAGTTAGCTAAACGATCGCTTAGTATTCGCTAAACGATCGTTTAATAAAAACTATAGTGGATAGCTAAACGATCACTTAGCATTCTCTACAAAATCGCATAACAAAACTTAAACGATCGTATAACAAAAACTAAATGTTGGCGTAACAAAATCCAAACGATCGCATAATGGATATCTAAACGATCGGGGAACAGTTAGCTAAATGATCACTTAATAAAAACTATAGTGGATAGCTAAACGGTCGCTTGGTATTCTCTCGGATCGCTTAGTAATATCTACCGATCGCTTAGTAATATCTACCGATCGCTTAGTAATATCTAAATGCTCGCTTAAAGTATTTGTAGAGATGCATTCACTGTGTGGTTTGAAGGCTTTTTAAAAATTGGGGTTAATTTTGAAGGTTGGACGTACAAATCTCCATGTATACTCCATTTTTAACCAAAACATGCATTTTATTATTAATATGATTGAATTGAAATCCATTAATTAACTAAACGACAAAAGATTTTTCTTAAAAAAAATTATAACATTGTTGATGTCAAAAAATGGCTAGAAAAGATGCACTTAACATTCATATGACAACAAGATAAATTTGTAATTTGGGGAAGAGAAGGCTTGCAAAACAAAGAAAAAAAAACTCTCATGCCAAAGTAGAAATGAGAACTTTAAAATAGAGAAGAAGTCAAACATATTAGTTATAAGGAAATTGACCTAGTGTTCATCCTAGTCCTGAACAATAAGTTAGGATTGATTTTGATTACCCAATCACTAGTTGGTCTTGAAGTCCATTTGATTTTCAACTTACTTTTCCTAAGCTTTCCTTTGCATTCTGATCTACTTTCTCAGTCAATATGTGATAGACAGTGAAATTTTGCTATATTTGTAAATATTTTGGTTCATTTTCCTATATTTGAAAACAATTCTATTGAAAATTTGAAATTTGAAAATCAATATAATATATAAATTTAAATATTTGAAAATTCAAAATTAAAAATTAAATTAACATATAGATATAAAAAAAATAATAAAGAAAATAAATATAAATAAAAGAAAGAAATAATTATTAAAAAAATATTAAAAAAATATAGAGAAAAAGGAAATATAGAGAAAAAAAGAAAGAAAAATAAAATAAAAAATCTCACCTAAGATTTGATCTCAAGACTAGGGGTGTTTGTGGGTTGGATTGGGTCGGGTTGAAACATATTTTAGACCAAATCCAATGGTTCGGGTTGTAAATTTATTCAACCCAAATAACCCTTATTAAATAATGAACCCAACCAACCCAACCATGAAACATTTGGGTTGGGTTGGTTCGGGTTAATCGGGTCATTTATTTATATGTTTGCTCTAAAAATAAGTAATATGTCAATATGTAAAAATTGTATTTAATTATTTTCATATATTAAATTAAGATTAATAATTCAATTTCAATTTATATTATAAAATTTTTCTTCCAAAGTACTAAAAAATTATTTTTAGGAGTTGTTGAAGAATAAATTAACAAAAAAAATCATGAAAATAAATATATGTAAAAATAGTTGTATCATAAGTAAAAATAACATACCATTTAAACTTAATAATAAGTTTGGGTTGGTTTGAGTTATTTTAGGTGAATCCATGAACTAATCTAACACATAAATTTTTTTTTTATTTGAATCCAACCCAACCCAAATAAGTTGATAACTCAACCCAAACCGTATGGGTTGAATTGGGTTGATCGGGTTTTCCGAGTCATTGGATTTTTCAAATACCCCTACTCAAGACCATATAGTTCAAAAGTGTTTTGAGCATGCTTCCTCATCGACTAGTCACGTCTACACTTTAATACATTTTAGAAACAATTTTAAATAAATAAAAATAGAACATGAGAAATACTTTTTGTAGTTTCTCAAATTTGTTCCATTTTTAGGAATATTTCTCAAATTTTAGGAACAATAAATATGAATAGTTATCAAACAAGTTAGTTTCTTAAAAAATGAGAAATAGAAAAAGTAAATAGACAACGGGAACGTTATCAAACGGGTATGAGTTGTTCCACATTGGAAGTTTTAGCAATGTCAAAGGGTTATAAATAAAAAGGCATGCAAAGAAGTTTTCAAATTGTCAATGTGGTGGAAATAGAGACTTTCCTTATATGCATGTGCCGTCATTTGGTTGTGGAGAAAAATTTAGTCATACCAAATTTGTTTTCAAGATAGTGGATCTTCCATGTCAAAATAACAATTGACATTTGGTTCTAACAAATAATATAATTAAAATTTTTGGAATTCAAGTATAGTTTTGTAACCTATCACCACCTATTATTATAAAAAGAGCATTCCTTCACAATTTTATCATCCACTCTTTCTTTATTTTTGTTCTCTCACTTTTTTTTCCCCTGAAAATTGACAAGTTTTCTCTTGAAGTGGAAACCCTGTTTTAATAGTTTTTCCATTTAAATGAAAGTAAAATCAGTCCTATCTTTATGTTACAAATTGACAAAGATATAGAAGTGAGGGTAAAAGAGAGTGAAGACTTATCTTGTAAAACGTCTGTATTTAAGGAACTGCTATGCATAGTGGATGTAAGCTCTCTTAGAACTGAACCACTTCAAAATTCTGTCTGTGTTACAGCTTTTTGTTTTACCATTTTTCTACAAATTATCTTCTTCTCTATCCCTATCAAATTTCACCATTGAAGATACTCAAATGTCTGTTCGTGGTTTGCTTGTCTTCTTCTTCTTCGCTGTCAATGTCTGTCTATCTGTCTTCATCATCACCAATCATCACATTACAAGAACTAAAGGACACGTTAGCTCACAAAAAAGACTATAAAAGATCTTTTATAGCCTTTTTCGAACGTCCTACCAGTCATGTTATTAAAAGTCTGGAACTTTTATAGCGTTTTTGTAGAGCTATATTAGATGCTATAATAAAGTATGAAGGTATAACTTATTTACTTTGCTATAAAAATATTTAATAGTGTTTCTTATTAAAGTTATAGTATGTAGCTAAAATAATATGCTCTCTTTAACTTATAATAACACATTTTTAACGCTATAATATAATATTTATAGCTTTAATCTTATGCTATAATAATGTTATTTAGTCTTTTCTAATAGCAGTAATTACTATAATAATCTTTTGATAGCACTTTTTTTTTTACTATATATATTTTGTTATAGTTTTGCTCATGGTTATAAAAGGTACAATTTTTTTTTCTCAACAAGAATAATTCATATAATCATTCTTCATATTTGTGTTAAAAATAAACTCGTGACTCGAGCTCAACCCACACATATTAAATACTTCATAACACATTAAATACCATGACTTTCATTCATAATTGAAAATTTATAAATCTATTAATATTACAAAAAAAAAAAAAATAGTGTAATCATTTCGTAGAACAAAGTAAACAAATGATACAAGATAAAGTAATGTATCTTTCATGTTTATTCTTGCAAGTAAAATGAAATATTTTGCAAGCCTTCTTTGTTTACTTGTAATTCCTAAGATTTTCTTGATCTTCCAATAGACATTTCTTTTGAAGGTTGATTTGTACCTTTTGATGGACACCTATTAAACAAAAAAAAAACATAGACACATAAAATAAATAAACATAACAAAAGAAACCTATTAGCACAAGTCATTTAGATTAGGATTACTAAGGAAAATTGCAGATTTTAACTTTTGTCTCGTGAAGTTACTTCCAGCCGAGATAAAGTTTGTACAATAATAGCAAAGAGAAAATATACTAGTTACAGATAGCCTTTCAAGTGCATTCCCTAAAGTTTACCTGATCTTCCACCCTTCTAATTAGAGATGTCCAAAAAATCCATGGAGTCGAGGCCGCGTAGGGACCCACCTCGAACGGGACAGGGAATCCCCGAATACACGGGAAGTGGAGAATTTTTTTTCCCGTTTGCAATTCAAGGCCGGGGACGAGGNTATATAAATTATAAATAAATAAATAAATATATATATATATATATATTTTTATTGTAGACTTTGTTAGGATAATTATGGAGTTTTAATTATTTAAGTTTATAACTTTATTACTTTAATTCTTTAGATATCTTAATATTTAAGATAAGATGTTCTAATGGTTGAATTTTAATTTATAAAAATTATGAGAATTTAGCATTTTAATTATATATTTTTAAACTAAATGTGTATTATTGTTTTTGTTACCAAAGTTGATAATATTGTATTTAAATAAAAGTTGTATTGGATATGTTTAAGGAATTATTAAAAATATATATTTAATGAAAATAAAAATTTGTTATAAAAAAATGATGGCAGGAAAATTTTCCTCATGGGGAACCCAATACCCGCGAAATCTCCACAGAGAATCCCCGCCCCGTTCTCTGCTGGGAAATTCGCAGGGTTGGGGAATGGAATAGGGGGCAGAGAGGGAGAAGCCCTCCCCGTCCCTGTCCCGTCCCGTGGACATCTTTACCTCTAACACACATTAAAAATACAAATATGTTAACTTTTAATCTTCCTCACAAATACCTACTGGCTTTCCTAACTATATGTATAGATAATAGCATCCAGAGTGGCTAGCTTTCTCCAAGAATTCTAATCTTCAAATTTTCTGCCTAGGACCGAACCATCCTAACCTTATTCACATTAACAAGAAAAGAAAGTACTTAAGGCAATGTAATTAGAACAAGAAAAGTAATTAGAATAAGGCAAAGTGGTAGGCAAACTCAGTTTCCACACTATTCAACACCCATAAAGCAACAAACAGAACAATTTAGCAATATAACAAATTTAGTGGTAAACTAATTTATGGTGCAATGACTCATATTTACAAGAAAACTAATGTGCGTACAATATGTAACTTTCAGTATTGCTAATATTTTGAAACCATAAACTTTCAAAAGAAATAAACTCAATATGGTAACGAAAATCATAAACTAAAACAACTACAATATAAGCTATAAACAACTTATTAATCCAATTCCATATGCAAGTGCACCTAGAAACTATTTGAGCTTAAACATTAAGTTTTTTAATAATCTCTTTTACTTTATCTCAAGTGAAGAGAGATTGAAATGAACTATTTGGGTTATTCTACCAATGAAAGAGAAAAACACACACACACACCAACACTTCAACAACGTAGATCTCTCCTAACTTAGTAAGAAACAACGATCTATTTCATTTTTTTTTTTAATAAAAAATAGACGTGCATTTATGTGTGGCAAAACATTAGTATATTAAAGCCTACATATGTGTTTTTAAAATGTGTTTATAATGTGGCGTTAAAATCTCTCTCCACATGGACGTAATACCATTTCTTTTAATGGGTGGGTATAATTATGCTCTTGCATGTAAAAAAAAAAAAAAAAANAAAAAAAAAAAAAAAAAATCTTTTTCTTTTATTTTTGGACCAAATTCTCATCAAATCTTACCATTTTTTCCCTTTGATATAAAATCGCTGGCATCCGGTTCTTACATTAATATCTATAGTTTTTTGGTTCAATAACCATATTATCCAAACATCTAATTTATTGATAAAATATATATATTTCATTCCGTTGAAATATCTTCAACTTAGCTCATATATCTATATTCAATATTCATTTTAGGGTAAGTTCAGAGTAGCAATTGTAATTATACCCTCAAATTTTACTGATAAAAGTCGAACCTTAAAACTTAGACAAGTGTTAAATTTGGACCCTCAAATTTACATAATTGTAAAAATTTGTAATAATCGTATAAGTTTGAGAATACATTTTTTAATCATTTGAAGGTTCAATTTCTACCATTATTATAAGATTGAGGATCCAATTTGGAAAATTTTCTAGTGTTACGGTAGTACATACTACCTCAATTGATTATTTGACACATCATTATATGATATAATAATTTATTAAATATTTATTGTGTGGATCCTAATTAATTCTTAAAAAGTCTTTTTGTGGCAAACAATAAATGGAGATAGTATGAAAAATTTTTCATACTACGTAGTACTCAAAATTTTTGATCTAATTTGAATACTTATATAAGTTTACGAATCCAATTTTTACAATTAAAAATTTAAAGACTTAATTGTAACTACCACCACACGTCAGAAGGTTTGCCCTAAATTTTAGAATTGGTTATAGGCGTATTGGATTTATAGGGTAGCGATAATATTGACCTTAGAAATGATATATCATTATTGATTTTGTATGTTCTTTATTTAGTCTTTTAATTTGACACTTGTGTTTATACTAAATCTATAGTAATTGAGTGGATGATCGAAATTAATAGTATGATAATTCATTCAATATTCAAATCTTCTCAGAATAAAATATTGAACCATGGAGAAATGATAGAACTAAGAAGCAGCCCAAAATAAAGAATATTATAAAATTTGTTTTTGCATTTTTATTGTAACGACCCGACTCCCTAGGACTCAAGTTAGGTCATTACTAAACACATGCATGTATGGAACTTAAAACGACATCATTTTATAGTGAAATAAATGCTAAATAAATAAGTTGAACCCAAAAGACCTTCATTAAATTCAAATATTAAAAATAGACGATATGGTACCCATAAATCATAAATGATAATAAATAGGTCTAAAAACTAATTAAGTTTCAAATATCAAATTGAAAGTTGAAAAACATGGAAAGAAATCTAAATATCATGAGCGGAAGCATAAAACTGGTCCCAGTGGCTCGATCATGGATTCCGCTTGTCATTCGCAAGTGCGTCCCTACTCTTACCTGAAACATAAACATGAGAAATAGTGAGTATAAAAATACTCAGTAAATAACCCCATTACTGGGGTCAGGCTAGGCATCTATGTTCTCTAGATGCCTACCCCTAGTGGAACATATAAACTGCTCTAATCCTCATGGGACACATACATACATGAAAAACTTATTTCTATCCTACTGTAGTTAAGTATGCCCATTATCTCTAGTAAGTCTCATAGGATCCACAACCTCTGGTGAATCCCGAAGGAAACACAATCTCTGGCGGATCCAGAAGTAAACACAATCTCTGGTGCATCCAGAAGAAAACACAATCTCTGGTGAATCCCGAAGGAAACACAATCTTTTACGTATATATGGTTATGCATACACCTCTTTCGTATACATATAACCCACTTAATGTGTACCTCTTTCCTACACATGGTTACGTATACACCTCTTTTGTATATACATAACTCACTGAATGTGTACCTCTTTCATACATCTGGTTAAGTATACACCTCTTTCGTATACACCTAACCCACTGAGTATGTACCTCTTTCGTACTCCTAGTTATGTATACACCTCTATCGTATACACATAACTCATTGAGTGTGTACCTCTTTCATACACCCCAGATCCTCTCTATAAATGTAGGGATGCATACCTTTTTCGTACACATGGTTATGTATACACCTCTTTCGTATACACATAACCCACTGAGCGTACACCTCTTACGTACACTCCAATACCCTCTAGGTATGTATCACTTTCATACACACCAGCCCTAGTACATCTCTTTCATGTACTAGCGCCCTTGGACGTGCATCACTTCCAACATCACTTTCATGTAGTTACATAGTCTAGAAAGGAAAGGAGATTGCATCTAACTTCATATTACATATAACATTCACATAATCATGAGTCCTCTAAAATCTCTTGATCAAGGTCATGTTAATTAACCTCAATATACGTAATTAATCTAGTGTTAATGGATCTACTCTAGTACATCACTTTTATGTACTAAACTATGTAAACAACCAAGTATTCAAGATTTCATAATGTATAGTACGGTCTATACATTCTCATAATAAATCAATAACTATATGAATCAGTAAATGTCGAATTTGAAGGATCTCATACCGAGAGTTCCATGAGTGGATTTAGATCGCTTCGATTTCACAGTGACCAAAACACAAACAATATACATTCAACATATACAGTTATGCATATAATCTAATTATCGGCATGCTCAGAATACAATAACTAACAAGGAAAAGGGTTCATACCAGATGAAGACACTCTTCGAATGTCTGAACCCTAAGCAGCGGAAAACCTCCCATAGATCTACCAGCACCCGGCGAGTATATCGACTACAACAGCACGATCAGAATGCACACGAAAACTGCAGCAGGGACGACACCACCACAAGAGAAACCCGGGTATCCTTCGCGTAGACCCAAAGAGTGGGCTTTGGTGAGTTTGGTAGAGGATGGAGGCGAACGCGTTGTGTAGACGATAAGCAAGTGAGAGATGAAATTCTGTTATCATATAGTGGAAATGCTTATCGTATAGTAGAGCTACACGATTGTGTATGAAAGACTGAACGATCGTTTAGGTAAAATGTATATGACCGTTTAGAGAAAACGTGAGGCAGACGATCGTTTAGACGAACGAGCTTCTATCGTATAAGCTCTTACGATCGCTTTCACGGATTCTTTTGGGTGCGTGATAATACGAATGCACGATTGATTAAAATGAAAACGATTTTTATTGTTTTAATCTGCCGGTTACCATAACCATCGCAGCCCCACTTCCCATGTCCGAACGTGGATAAATCCGTTAATTATCAAATAATTAATCAATTAATTTAATTAATAAATATAATCATATTATATTTATATCCTATAGTTTGATAGCATATATCTACTATAGTATTTTCTCCTCTACTTGATATAAATCATAT
>NC_052360.1:8979111-8999349 GCF_009727055.1 Benincasa hispida | reverse complement strand
ACTTAGTACAAAATAATAAACTAATGCATAAAAGCCGAGTACAAGAAAATCTCCCACTTGCTCTAGTCCAGCCATGGGCGATCCTATAGACCCATGCTCCGTAGTGACCCTCAAACATTGTAGCCATGAGAGCCTTCGTAAACGAGTCAGCAACATTGCGCTCCAAAGTGATTTGCGTGACGATCATGTCCCCTCGATGCACTATCTCGCGGATCAGATGATACTTCCGCTTTATGTGTTTGCCATGCTGGTGACTCATTGGCTCCTTGGAGTTCGCCACTGCCCCACTATTATCACAATAGAGGGTAATGGAGCTAGACATATCTGAAACAACTTTCAGGTCTGTCAAGAACTTCCTAAGCCAGACGGCCTCGTTAGCAGCTTCGCAAGCCACTACGTACTCCACCTCCATAATGGAGTCGGCGATGCACTCCTTCTTAGTGCTTTGCCACACTACAGCTCCTTCGTTAAGAGTAAAGACTGACCCTGATGTAGACTTGCGAGAGTTCATATCAGTCTGAAAGTCAGAATCCGTGTATCCTGTAAGGATCAAATCCCTTGAACCATACACGAGCTTGTAATTCCTTCTTCTTCGAAGATACTTAAAGATGTTCTTTACTACGGTCCAGTGACCCTAGCCTGGGTTAGACTGATACTTACTGACTATGCCCACAGCGTAGCAGATGTTTGGACGAGTACAGAGCATCGGGTATATCAAACTGCCAACGACAGACGCATATGGGACCCATCTCATCTCCTCAAATTCTTGAGGTGTCTTAGGACACATTTCCTTAAGACAAAGTGACTTCATGCCAGAACGGCAGTAGGCCCCTCTTGGAGTCCTGCATCAAATACTTGAGCAACATCTTGTCAATGTACGATGCCTAAGACAGTGCTAGCACTTTGTTCTTGCGATCTCGAAAGATCTGTATACCTAGAAAAAACTAAACCTCTCCCAAATCTTTCATTTGGAATTGGGTCGCTAGCCAGTTCTTAACTGCAGTCAGTAGACCTACATCATTCCCAATGAGTAGGATATTGTCTACATACAACACTAAGAAGACTACTGAAGCGTTGATGATCTTCTTGTAGACACAAGGTTCATCAACGTTTCGGTCAAAGCCATATGACTTGATCGCAGCATCAAATCATATGTTCCAAGATCTAGACGCCTGTTTCAGTCCATAAATGGACCGATTCAGTTTGCAAACATTTTTCTCTTGACCTTGGGCTATGAATCCCTCAGGCTGCACCATATAAATGGTCTCCTTAAGATTGCCATTCAAAAAGACTGTTTTGACGTCCATTTGCCAGATCTCATAATTATAATAAGTTGCAATGAACAGGAGGATGCGGATCGACTTTAACATGGCAACAGGCGAGAAAGTCTCTTCATAGTCGATTCCCTCTATCTGGGTATAACTCTTTGCCACAAGTCGAGCCTTGAAGGTCTGTACCTTCCTATCAGCACCTCGTTTGCGCTTGTAGATTCATTTACAACCTATAGGGCAAACCCTAGCAGCCGGATCTACAAGATCCCATACTGAGTTGAAGTATATTGACTCCATCTCGAGATCCATGGCCTTGACCCATTCATCCCGATCCACATTCTCCATTGCCTTCTTGTAAGACAACGGATCCTCAACGTCACCATCTGCTACCATAGCAAGGATTTCCGTGAAACCCAAATAGAAAATGGGTGGGTTCGCAACCCTCCCACTACGTCGAGGTTCCCTCAACTCTTGAGGTGGAACCGACCTACTGGATGAACTCCCATCAACAACTCTTGTTGATGTAGCAGGCTCTTCAACAACTTTTGTTGAAGTTTCAGTAGTTTCATTGGAAAGCTCACACAACATGACTTTACTTCGTGGACTGTGCTCTCTTATATGATCCTCCTCAAGGAAAGTAGCGTTTGTTGAAACAAACACCCTATTTTCCGTAGGATCATAAAAATAACTTCCTCGTATACCTTTAGGGTAGCCTACAAAGAGGCATAACCTAATCCGTGGTTCCAACTTCTTGGGATTAGCCTCAAGCACATGTGCAGGGCAACCCCAAATGCGGAAATGATGTAAACTAGCTTTACGCCCGTTCCACGACTCCAAAGGTGTTCTTGCAACACTCTTGGAGGGAACACAGTTTGTACACTGCAGTCTCCACTGCAAAACCCTAAAACGAGTCCGGTAAGGAAGCATAACTCATCATCGAGCGAACCATGTCTAACAAGGTCTTATTTCTCCTCTCTGCTACACTATTCTGTTGAGGTGTCTCAGCACTGAGAGTTAGGAAACGATTCCATGTTCTATCAAATAGTCTTGGAATGCGGAGTCCAAAAACTCTCCACCTCGATTTGATCGAAGTGTTTTAATCCGTCTATCTAATGCGTTTTCAACGAACTCTTTGAACTTTTCAAAGGATTCAGACTTCCATTGCAAAAGATAAATATACCCGTACCTGGAGTAATCATCAGTAAAACTGATAAAATACTCATAGCAACCTCGGGCTCGCACATTCATAGGACCACAAAGGTCAGAATATACTAACTCAAGAGGCTCCTTGGCTCTAAAACCTTTTCCAATAAAAGGTCGTTTAATCGTCTTACCCTCAAGGCAAGATTCGCACACGAGTAAACAATTTTCTTCTAACTCACTTAGAAGTCCATTCTTCACCAATCTTTCAATCCTATTGAGATTTATGTGCCCTAAACATAGATGCCAAAGTTAGGCATTTTCTTTTGGATAAATTCATTGACATTTTGATTGAGTTACGGAAGTTCTGAATATTTCAGTATTATGGAGGGAATTAATGGCTAACGACCTTAGCACATATAAATTCGATTCCAAATTTGCTGTGCAAATAAAGACACCATCTTTATGAATAAACACTTTATTCAAAATGAAAGAAACAATGTATTTACATTGCAATAAATACTTTATAGAAATAAGGTTCGTTTTTAGTTTAGGAACAATATATACATCATTTAAAATTAGAAACCTATTCTGTAAAGCTAACTGGAGTCCTCCCACTGCCACAGCTGAAACGACATGCCCGATGCCTACTCGCATCTTCATCTCACCAGCCTCCAACTGTCGCCAAGATCTAATCCCCTGAAAAGAAGAACAAACATGGTTAATGGCACCTAAATTAATTATCGAGCACAAGTAAATCACATTTACCTTTATCCGCCTTGGCTATTTTCTTCTCCTTCAGATACTGAGGACAGTTCCTCTTCCAATGTCCATCTTGGTTGTAATGGAAACACTTTCCCTTAGCAACTGGTGGATGCCTCATCGGGGCAACAGGTGGTGGGTTAGCAAGTGCCTTCCTTTTTCCCTTACCACCTTTCTTCTTCTTCTTCTTTTAAGAGTTAGAAGTAGAAGGTGCAGATTTCGTTCCTGAGGTCGAACCTCTATGGAACGTCCTTGAGGATGAAGCAACATTTTCCTCACCCTTCTGCCTCTCCTTACTTTTCAGTAAAGATTGGTATGTCTGCAACTCGTTGAGGAGAGTTGTAAGGTTATATTTCACTTTTTAAGAATCACATTGCTAACAAAGTGCAGGAAACTCTCCGACAAAAAATGCAGAATTATGCTAACCTGGCTGCCCTCATCAATGGTAGACCCATTCAACTCCGCCACATTGAAGTGGACCATCATGTTTAGCATATGTTCACGAACAGAGGTGCCTTCTTGCATTTTGGAGTTGAATATGTATGTAAGAGCCTCATGTATAAGCTGTTCAGACGGTAGTCCAAATATCCCCCGTAGGGACTCCATGATCTCACGGGCTGAGACCATA
The DNA here is from genome assembly GCF_009727055.1 of Benincasa hispida. Classification (NCBI taxonomy): domain Eukaryota; kingdom Viridiplantae; phylum Streptophyta; class Magnoliopsida; order Cucurbitales; family Cucurbitaceae; genus Benincasa; species Benincasa hispida. Next base: position 8,995,548 of record NC_052360.1, on the reverse strand, counting down.
GGCTCATGCTTCTTGGCCAAGACGTCAGAAAGACTTGCCAAGACATAGGCTCGGGTCTTCTCATTCGCCCTTGTCCATCGCCTGTATGCCTTCCGAACATTTCGAGCGGCATTTGGAGCTGGAATAAGAGGACAAGCCTCCGTGAGAGCAAATATGAGATCCTCGATAATTAGGATCGTCGTGATCATGTGTTTCCATGTTGAGAAATTGTCGCTAGTTAATTTTTTGGCGCTTAACAACGATAAGGTGGTTGTAGTCATTTGAAAAAGTTGCTAAAAATACGAACAAATATTTATTTAATTTTGCTAAACCACTTTTAAACCAATTTTTTTTGCAAAACAGTTTCAAGTACCCTAAGTTATAGACTTCTATTTTGCAATGATGCCCCAGTAGGTCTGGAAAAACGCCACCGATGGGGTGATCAGTTGCCCCTTCACTGGGATGAGACATTCTCAACCATTAGGCAGAACCAACTCTTGGAACTAAACATAACAGCCACCATTTTTCGGTCTAGAATTGTTAACCTTTAACTGTTTTCGTGTAAGTGTAACCCCTCGTTTTCGGTGCCAAAGTCCCGCCCTAATGTGCTTATCGTAGGGAAAAGACAGATTAGGACAAGAGACTAAGTTACCTTATCCTCTTATAGGAGATCAAATAAAAAAACGCGCAAAACTGTCATCTTTTAGGGGGACACTCCCAAGGTGCCTCGAGGCGATGCGCAGTAACTTTATTCAACCTAACGAGGGAAACCGAGGGATATCCTGTCGCACTTCTCGCTCCCACTTACTATGAACATTCTCTCCATCCATCTTGATATTAACCTACCCAAACAACATCCGTTGGGAGGACACGCCAAAGGTGCCGCGAGACCAAGGATAGATCTCACGGTGTGGACTATTTAGAAGAAAAATGAAAGGTTTAAGTGAAGCATCTTATGCCCCAAGTACCTCCCACTGAATGTTCTACCTAGAGATTCATTAACCTAGTCAATCTGACTACTGATTTTAGTCTAAGTGGTCTTTTTAAAGCCTGCTCATAAACAACGTTTATTTATGAAATATAAACAAGTTCAAGTTGTCACATTTAAACATTTTAATCGATTGTCCTTAATTTGCATACATGCATTAAATCTATCTAATTCACCTTTCCAGGTAAGTTTCCATGTAGGGGTGTTACGTTTCCGTCAACTTAAATACCCCAGCCTAGACAGAACCCACCTTAGACAAAAGGCCCCTTATAAATAGATTTGCTACACTTTAACCTTTTATTAGCCAATTTAATCCTATTAAATTGATTAAAAGATTAAAGTCTTAGGGTTGCTAATCATATTAGAACCGTGATCTTAAGTCTATGTGATCCAAGTTTTAAACATTTTGAAACCATGAATTAAACCTAAGTGAGCATGCATGTCTTTCTTATTTCTTTTAGTTTTAATTTCTCTTTAACTCTTAAAAAGAAACAACTAAAAAATATTGCGCATAACGAGGCGTTTATAACATTTATAAAATAACCTATGTGTCATGCTTCATGCAATGTCCGGCCATTACTATATAACTTTTATATAACACGTAATAACCAAGCAAACATGTTATCATTCACCCTTATACTATAACAATTATAATATAAAGATGATGCATGTCAATGTTTTTTATGCATGCATAAATATAACTCTTATATTATATGATGCATGAGCATGCTCTTACATAATAAAAATCATGCTTCTCTAAATTATAACAATTACAATAAAGAGATGATGCATGATCAATGCATAACCTTAGGTGGGATTTACTATATGTGCATACCATATGACATATAAAACATATATCGCATGTATTAAACAAAGAGATTAATGGACCGTAATGAGCCTTTAAACCATAAAACCAGAATGAAAACCCTATCTATTACATTTTTCATCGAGCAAACTGGTTCAAGGGCGAACCGGATCTTGAACCACCAGGAGGTCTTCATCGTGTAGCAAACTCCAGCAGGTAGATGATCGTTCAATGCGCACTAGACGATAGAAACATTGCAAACGATCGCGTAGACGACGATGAGGCTACGAAGCCTGATTGTCCATGCGATCGTGTAGCGCGACGATAGATAAACGATTTACCTTGAGTTACTAAGCGATGAAGCTTGCTGACCTAAACGATCATTTAGCACGCACGCGCATTAAATGATACTCAGCGATCGCGTGCCCGATCGTCAACCCGATACAACCAAATTTTGATCGCATACCCTATCGTTTAACCGATGCGTTCAACCGCGATCACATACCCCTTCATCTTCACGATGCGATGGACAGCGATCGCATAGAACCTATTCTGCACGATGCGATCAACCCTAGATCATCTCCTTCCTGAAAGTGCCGCAATCTTTGCCCAAAAGTTCGACGAACGACTCAAGACTTTAAACATTTTGAATACAGACTCGATTACGATTATTTATGCCCAAAAACACAGGGGCCTTTACAAATAACCGTAAATGTAAAAGGTATTAAACAAACGAGGCAATTCATCCTGAAAACATCCATTAATCCGGCACATCCACAACAGAATTAACATTTAAAACATCATAGAAATGCACCCACCATGAATATATACGTTATTTCATTGAAACAGATGAAATCAGAGTATCAGAAACCTGGCTCTGTTACCAATTGAAGGATCTCATACCGAGAGTTCCATGAGCGGGTTTATATCGCTCCGATTTCACAGTGACTGAAACACAAACAATATACATTCAACACATATAGTTATGCTTATAATCTAATTATTGGCATGCTCAGAATACAATAAGTAACAAGGAAAGGGTTCATACCAGATGAAGATACTCTTCGAACGTCTGAACCCTAAGTAGCAGAAAACCTCCTACAGATCTACCAGCACCCAGCAAGTATATCGACTGCAACAGCACGATCAGAATGCACACGAACACTGCAGCGAGGATCACACCACCACAAGAGAAACCCGAGTATCCTCGGCATAAAAAACCCAAAGAGTGGCCTTTGGTGAGTTTGGTAGAGGACGGAGGCGAACGTGTCGTGTAAACGATAAGAAAGTGGGAGATGAAACTCTGCTATCGTATAGCGAAATGCTTATCGTATAGTAGAGCTACACGATCGTGTATGAAAGACTGAACGATCGTTTAGGTAAAATATATATGATCGTTTAGAGAAAATGTGAGACAGACGATTGTTTAGACAAACGAGCTTCTATTGTATAGGCTCTCGCGATCGCTTTCACGAATTCTTTTGGGCGCGCGATAATACTAATGCACGAATGATTAAAATGAAAACGATTTTCATTGTTTTAACCCGTTAATTATCAAATAATTAATCAATTAATTTAATTAATAAATATAATCATATTATATTTATATCCTATAGTTTGATATCATATATCTACTATAGTATTTTCTCCTCTACTTGATATAAATCATATTTATATCTAATTTCCTCCAAAATATAATGTATCTCGTACATTTAGCCAATTATATCATACATAATTAACCAATCCAATTATATCATATACAATTCAACTTTCTCTTGTTAATTTGAATATTTCAAATTAAACCAAACATTGGTTCTCGACTTTATCCAAGCTACCCAGGTGATCTAATGGACCTGTGGCTCGAAGCTCCAACGGTACGTGAATAGCTGACTAAACTCTTTAGCCACGAAATCCACCATCCGTTAACTGTCAGTGATTCCATTAAAGACTAATAGCTGAACTCTTCTTACTACAGATATATTTCTATGTCCATCGAATATAACCAATCATGAGTATGATGACCCTTCACAGATGCTCGTAAGTACAGCGGGGCCAATTTACCATTTTACCCTTGTAGTTATATCTCGCTCCTTAAGTACCACCGATTCCTCTAATGAACATAGTCCAACTATGTGTGAACATCTCTCGGGCCAAGAGAAGGTGTGTGGCACCACATAGTTCAAGCCCCGGAATCAGCCCTTAAGGAAGCCATCTATCTACTTACCACTGCCTCGGGGAAGGAGTGAATTCCATCTTGTGTAGTTGAGTTCCCAGCTCCCATATCAGACGAATCCCCAAAATGGTAGGTTTGAATCGACGACCTGGCCACTTGCACTTATATAAATCAAAGGACCACCCTCAATGGTAGGAGTTCCCAACTCACTCAGGATTGAGATCATATTACCTATGGTCATCCTAGTGAAGTGAAGTCTCTGTCATGAACGGTGTTATATAACGAGACATTAACACTTCATGCTCAGGTCTTATATAAATTCTTTGTATAGGACGCCCCCTGCTCGCATGTCCCCAACACGAATGATTAGGATCAGACCATCTGTGACAAGTCACAACACTTATGACCATTCCACAAAGCGGGCTGCATTCGTAGTGTTACCAGGATAAGGTTTCCCTCCTTTATCCATATACTACAGACCATTTTGGTTATCACTCAAGACATGGTCCACTTATTGTCACCACATACATGCTTGAGTCACATATAGATAACCAGGGATTTTATTTTTATTGTTTTGTGGTAAAGCAAATAAAACAAATAACCGAGCAAAAAACAAGATGTGAAGTAAATATCATAATTAACAAGATGTGGTACTTAAGGAGTGAGATGTAACAATAGGGGAAAAACAGTAATTTGGCGCAGCTGTACTTACGAACATCTATGAAGGGTCATCTTACTCATGATTGGTTATATTCGATGGACACAAAAATATATTTGTGGTAAGAAGAGTTCAGTTGTTGGTCTTTAGTGGAATGTCTAATAGCTAACGGACGGTGGATCTCGTGGTTAAAGAGTTTAGTCAGCTATTCACGGACCGTTGGAGCTTCGAGCCACAGGTCCATTAGGTCCCTTGGGTAGCTTAGATAAAGTCGAGAATCAATGTTTGGTTTAATTTGAAATGTTCAAATTGATAAGAGGAAGTTTGATTATATTTGATATAATTGGACTGGTTAATTATATATGATATAATTGGCTAAATGTATGAGATACATTATTTTGGAGGAAATTAGATGATTTATATCAAGTAGAGGAGAAAATACTATAGTAGATATGTGATATCAAACTATAGGATAAAAATATAATATGATTATATTTATTATTAAAATTGATAATTATATGATAACTAATCCAAAAATCACGTTTAGACGTGGTTAGTGGGAAAGAGTTGGTTATTGTAACCGATGAAATAAAAATGAAATTGTTTAATTTTGAATCGTTCAATCGATCGTCCAAAAGAATTCACAGGCACGCATTGGTTGAAAAGCTAATCGATCGCTTAAAGCATTTCGAGAGCCTATGTGATAGTACCTTTCTGCCTAAACGATCGTCTACCTCGCGCCTAAACGATCGCACACTTGTTCCTACAAGATCGCATAGCTTCTCTAAATGATCGTAGTGTGTGGCGATTTTACTAAACGATCGTATACCATTTCCTAAACGATCGTTCAGTAAACCTACACGATCATGTAGCTTCTCCTAAACGATAAGTATCATGCTATGCGATAGTGCCTTTTTCCCTCCCACTTGCTTATCGTCTACACGATCCGTGCTTTCTCCTTCCTCTACTAAATTCACCAAAGACCACGCTTTGGGTTTTCACTCCGAGAATACCTAGGGCTCTTTTCTGGTGGTGTCGTCCCCACAACGTTCGTGTTCGTGCGGTTGTTCGTGCTGCTGTTGTTGACGCTGTTGCTGGGCATTGGTAGATTGCTTTGAGGGTTCCACTGCGTTGAGTTCCGAAGATTGAAGATTGTCTTCAACTAGTATGGCAACTCATTCCCTTGTTATTTTGTTGTTCATAACATGCCGTTAATTAAGATTTGTTTGCATAACTATACAGTTGAATGTATATTGTTGTATTTCGGTCACTGTGAGATCAGAGTGATCCGAACACGCTCATGGAACTCTTCGGTAAGAGATCCTTCAATGTTTTATATCCACGTACCTATGAAACTTTTTAAAATGGTATAAAACTTAGCTACTTTAATGTTATCAAAACCATTAAATCAGTTGAAGAAGATCAACAAATTAACATTTTATGCCATTTGAACTTTCCTCCTATAAGCAAAAAATGTGTCCTCCCTTATTCTTCTTCCTTGTTTGGATGGAAGAAGTCTATTTTATTATACCAAGGTCCTTCTTTCATCCTCTAAAGATCAAATTTTCAATTTTAGTAATAGTTTTTTTTTTTTTTTTTTTTTTTTTTACAAGTCGCAAAAATAACATCATGGTAGTAATTGTAATTACACACTTAAAATTTCAATTGTAAAAACTGAACCCTCAAACTTATACATATTAAAATTGGACTCACAAACTTGCAATGGTTATAGAATTTGGACCCCCAACTAATAAAAATTGAACCCTCAAATGTATACAATTACTAAAATTTCTATAATTGGGTAAGTTTTAGGGTATATCACAACTACCACCATACTAGATGATTTTTGCAATTTTCCATTTTCTTTCCTTTTAAACTAACTAAATAGAGACACGTGTGAGATACACAGGATTTAAAAAGTTTATGACAATTTTTTTTTTTTTATAAAATTTAAATTTTGATTGAGACTTTATATTTCTGTGAAGTTCCATTAGTAAATAGTTGTTATCAAATAAATTATATATTTACTGTGAATGTAAAACTATATATTTATTGTTTATCGTACTTAAACTTATTAAAAATTATATTATGTAATTTCGAATTTTTCTAAGATTTTTATTTTAATTTAGAAATAATATAAGTTTGAATCATTGACTCAATAAAATTGAAAGGTAAAAATAACCATAATAATCTAATATGTATAACAATCGTGATTTGATAACGATTCCACTTTTTAAATCAAATATCAAACTGTTGAAAATTAAATACATCTATTTCTTCATCATTTAAAAAATATATATAAATAACAAAGCTATGGTAGAAAATTTTGAAACATAATTTTCAATGCAGATATAAGATTTTTGAATGAATGTATTTGTAACTAAGTTTAAATTTTAAATATTCCACATCAATAAAAGCAAAGAAAGAGAAAAAATTATAAAGTAGATAAATATTTATTTGGTCACTTCTCGAAATAGGTTGATTTATAGAGACAATAAAATGGGAATATGTTTTATAAAATTGATTTAAAAAATTGTGCATGAGTTCATAATTAAATTTACTATCTACCATACAAAAAAATGTACACATGCCCCATTGTTCTCTCCTCTCCCTGCTATCCAACAATCCCTCTTTCGTTATTTTTTCTTAGGAAAAGACACGTAAAAAATGAAACGTAAAATAGCCCACATAAATAAGAAGAAAAGATGCAAACAATTAAAATTGAAGATATAATACATATTTATTTAAAAATTAAGGATAAAATAGGAAGATAAAGAATTTCATCTCTCATAACCCCTTTTATATTAATGTATCAATTTTTTTAAAAGAGTAGAATTAAATTTCTTTTAATCCCCAACCATAGTATTAAAGTTAATGTTCTACTCTATTTCATAGTTAATTATGTATAATTTGATTTTTTTTTAATAATTGTCCATATTATGTTCACATGTGTATCCTTTCTGTGTATTTTAGATATTTATATCTATTCAAAAACTTTAGAGTATCGTCTACAAGACTTCAATGTCTAGTGAATGGCTATACGACAACAACTTAATTCTATTAAAAAAAAGCAACTAACAAAACGAAGATATAAGATTGTAATCATCTTGAAATGGGAGAATGAAAACTTTAATACTATCATTCTAAAATCATTTCTATCATGAGAAATTTTGAAAATGGAGATGGGACCAAAGAAGAACATTATATAAAATATTATAAATGGTAGTTGAGGTATACATATTTAATTTGCCACTAACAATTTGATACTCAATCTAAGAACTAATCGATACTATTCAAGATATGGTACAAGAATGAGGATTCTCCTCTACACTATATACACGATAATGAGGACCTCCATAACCAGTATAACCATAGCATTGGTGCAATTTAACCATCTCTTCAATTGCTTCACTTTCAATCTTTCCTGTTTGCTTCTCTCCTCCTTTTGCTGCAGGCTTCTCTTCCTTCGCTGGGCCGACGCTGACGATATCGGCGTTCGGCCAATGCTTTCGAACCTTTGCAACTACGTCAACCGGATCAACTTCCCCTATTACTGTTAGCTTCTTCTCCTTCATGTCCATGGCAATCGATTCAATTCCTTCAAAGAACAAACATTTTAGCTCAGATCATCTCTCAGAAAAGAAAAGAAAAATAGAAGAAATCGCAAAGGGTTGTTGAGTAATTGATTACCTTGAAGAACAGAGACTGCTTTCAAAGCCTTTCGTTTTCCTTTGTCACCATGTATGTCCAACTTCAACACAACTTTCTGCACAAGGAAAATTGTTTTGTTAGTAAGATCAAAAGAGAGGAATTGAGTTAAGAAAACAGAGAGATAAAGAAAACCCATGAATAAACAAGAAAAAACAGAGCAAAAAAGAAACAAAGTGAAGTGAATTGAAACTCACCCTCATATTGAGATGGGTCTGAGAATTTGAATTGTTGAAGAAGAAGAAGAAGAAGAATGGCTTAAATAAGAAAATAAGGCAAAAGGGTAACGTTTGGATTTTAATAGGAAATAGAAAGGACGCCATTATTGTGATTCCTTGAAGGCCACGGTTCAATGACACAGCCAAACCAAAAGTCAGGTCTACCCTAACCAAGTCGTCGTTTCAAGACTTATTATTATTATTATTGTTTGTGGTAAGAAAATACTTTTCAAAATCATGAGGACCCCGAAATTAATGTAGGTATACTGAAATTTACGAAAAACAAATTTACAGTGTAAAAGAATGGAGTACATTTGTGTAGTACTAAGAATTCTTTTTGTAATTGATATATTTTTTTTCCTTAGGATTGTCAAATTCTCATATTCCATTTACTGTATTTATAAAATAATTTGTTTCTAAACTTTAGTTGGTAAAAATTGAATTTTTATAATTTTAACTTTGTGGCCATTCAGTGTATGATCACTTTACTTTCTAGACTTTAAAATTGGTAAACAATTTAATTCTATGAAAATATATCAGGTAAGTTTCCACTATAATACTAATTTGTTATAAATTTTAAAAGTAAGATTCCGTTTAATAATCTTTTAGTTTTTTATTTTTCATTTTTGAAAAGTGTGTTGATATTCTTACAATTTTATTGCCATATTTTTTTTTATTTTATTTATTGTTTCATAATTAGTATACATTTAATGCCAAATTTTAAAAGCAAACTTATGTTTTTAGAAACTGCTTTTTAGAGTTTCCAATATTTTTCTTGTGTTTTGAGAATACTTTTAAGAAGCAAATAACAAAAAATAAATAAACCAATAAATAGAAATAGTGTTTATAAGTTTAATTTTCACAAAATTTAAAATTAATGGTCAAATAATTATCGATCTCCATTATTAGAGGAAGTATTTTTAACTCTTTAAATATTTGGAGGTATATATGATTTGAAGCTTAGAAATATGATTGTTGAAGAAGTAGAATGGTTTAAATAAGAAGATAAAGCAAAAGGGGAATGTTTGGATTTTGAAAGGAAATAGAAAGAAAGGAATATGTTTGGATTTTGAGGTTAAAAAATACACTTCGAACATAGAGGACCCAATGATATTAATATGGGGTTACAAACTTTATGACGATGAAATTTATATGTGAACAAATTGAGTAGCACACTTTTGGTGTTAAGAATTTTTCCATAATCGATATATTTCTTTTCTTAGGATAAGAGGTTTATATTCTCATACTTTATTTTATTATTTAAAAATAATTTGGTTTCTAAATTTTAGTTTTACTTTTTTATGCCTTTAAATTTGTAATAAGTCTGAACTTTAATATATCATGATTTAGTTTTTAGATTTCAAAATTTGTTAATAATTTAATTCTATGAAGAAAATATAGTGTAATTTTTCATTATAATATTAAATTGTTACAAATTTTAAAAACAAAGGCTCCATTTGGTAATCATTTTATTTATTATTTTTTTTTTAAAAAAAAAATTAAGCCTATGAACAGTATTTTCACATCTAAATTTCTTTTTTTATTATTTATTTTTCATCAATAGTTTAAAAAACTAAGGAAAATTTTGAGAACTAAAAAAATTAACTTTCAAAAAGTTGTTTTTGTTTTTGAAATTTGTTTAAGAATTCAACCATTTTACTTAAGAATGATGCAAATCATTGTAAAAAATGTGGATAAAATAAGCTTAATTTTCAAAAACAAAAACTAAAAACCAAATTGTTATCAAACGGGGTCTAAATTGTTACAAACTAAATTTCAAAGAGTAAGTTCCTGTTTAACAACCATTTAGTATTTGGTTTTTTATGTTTGAAAATTGTGTTGGTTTTCTTACTATTGTAATGCCATGGTTTTTATATTTTATTTTTTTATAATTAGTAAACATTTAAATTTTTAGTCAAATTCTAAAAATAAAATTATATTTTTAAAAATTATTTTTTGCAGTTTTAAAAAAATTAACCTGTGTTTTGAGAATACTCTTAAAAAGTAAATAAAAAAACGAAAAAAAAAATCAATGAGTAAAAATAGTATTAATTCAACTTAAAATAAATGTAGGTTGTATTCTATTGTGGGGGTAAAGAATAAATGATAGTTATGTGAAATATTTTAAGACTAATTAATATTGCAATGACAATTTTGTGAAATTTTAAGACTAATTAATATTGCAATGACAATTTTGTGAAGTTTTCATATTGGTGAATAATTTGGGTGCTCTCTTAAATCGTGGTGGAACGAAGAATTTTATATAGGGGCACTATATGTACAAGTTCAACAAAAAAAATCTATAAATTGATGTAAAAAATAGTTTTCATAACTTCATATATTAACTAATTTATTACGTTACAATTGCCTCTACAAGTTTTTATGTTTTGAAATCGATCCCGACTCTTCACTTAGTTTGAATCGACTCAGTTGGTGAAACCGGTCGAAGAGAGACTCGTGGACTGAGTCCACGATTTTTTTTCTTTTTTTTTTTTTTTTAAAGATCGATTGACTAATTATTATTTTTTTAATTAGAGATGTATAACAATATTAAGATTCGTGGACTAGGTTCACAAATTCCTTCATTATTTAACTTAATCATATATTTAATCTACAATGAAAACATAATTATTCTGCACTTATATTAAAAAAAAATGTCATGATACTAAAGAAGATATACAATTAGTTCTTTAATTTGAAAAGAAGTTTACATGAAATTTAAAGATGACCCCCTGACCCTTACCCCATATGGAGTTGTCTTCGTGTGCCTCTAAATTAGCTTCACCCTATTGTCGTTATCGTCTACGGCGAATAAGTCTTCCATCAGTGTCAGTTGTTTGCTGAATAATACTTTCTATGTTGACCAATGTTTGGTGACACATTGAATCCAATTATGATAAATTGTGTTGTATAGAATATTGATGTAAATCTCCAATAAAATTATTCTGTACGATGAAAATAAATAAATATTAAACCATATTCATATCATATATTTGAAAATTTTCTGATTTTAGATCTCTTACCATGCAGTAATAGTAAGCGTTGTCAGGTGCGATAAATTCTCTTGCATCGTACAAAAGTAGTCATCTGATACAACTGACCCATTTGTTATTTCTCGTTGTGCACAAAATTCAATTTATAAGTTCAACATATAAGATCTAAAGATTATACATTTAAATCAACCCAAATCTAAGATTCATAAACTATACATTTAAATCTGCTCAAATAAAAACAAAATAGTATATCCATGAATCATACACACTACAAGAAATCTGACTTCTCCCGACGTCACATTTCGTCGAGAAAGTGTGAAAAATTCGTCAGGAGAGCCTCTCCCAATGCATAAACGGTCGTCGGGAGTTTGGTCGAGAGAAATCCGTCGGGAGAGGATCTCTTGACGCACTATTAAACGGCATCGGGAGTTATGGGGGAACTCCCAATGCACATGTCGTGCGTCGGGTGTTCCCACTAACTCCCGACCCCTAGAGGCGTCGGGAGTTCCCCTATAACGTCAATTTTAATATATCGTTTGTAATTTTTTAAAATTTGATTTGAAAACCTGTAAAACATATTAAACCAAATAAAGATTCACATAACTAAAAAACGAAAATGAAGTCCATATTATAACAAGTAAATAAAAAATTATAATATCCAAATGAAGTCGATAAACATTCATATCACAAATACATAAAAGAAGTAAAATCAAAACAACATCTAGAAAACTTCTCGAACATAGCATCTTCAACAATTGTCCCAGCTCATCTCCGAACAGCATTCTATAATAAAACAAAAACATTGAAATGTTATATCGATAAACATCCACAACACGTTCAAACTTCAATACTGGTGGTAATGAAACTCTACCCACCCCCACGACAAACATGTAAGCTCCCGAAATAAAAAACACACAAAAAGTCTCAAGAATAACCAACACACATAAAAGTCAAATTTGTCCCCAAAATGGTTTATTTGAATCCCCCCACCACAACACATTAAACTTCGTAAACATTCATAAATATACAAGATAGCCAAGTTCAAAGACAAGACAGGTGTAATGAAACTCTACCCACCCCCCACGACAAACATAGAACCTCCTGAACATAAAAAACACACAAAACGAGTAAACAATGACCAACACACATAAAACTTAAATTCGTCCCCGAAATGGTTTATCTCAACCCCCCTCCCACCATCACTACAACACATTAAACTTCGTAAACATTCATAAATACACAAGATAGCTAAGTTTAAGGACAAAACGGGTGTAATGAAACTCTACCCACCCCCCACGACAAACATGGAACCTCCCAAACATAAAAAATACACAAAATGAGTAAATAATGACCAACACACATAAAACTCAAATTCGTCCCCAAAATAGTTTAACCCAATCTCAACTCCCCTCCCTCACAACACTTTAAACTTTGTAAACATTCATAAATACACAAAATAGCCAATTTCAAGGACAAGACGGATGTAATGAAACTCTACCCACCCTCCACGATAAACACGGAACCTCCCGAACATCAAAAACACACAAAACGAGTAAATAATGACCAACACACATAAAACTCAAATTTGTCCCCAAAATGGTTTATCCCAATCCCCCCTCCCCTCCACACACCACAACACATTAAACATCTTAAACATTCATAAATACACAAGATAGCCAATTTCAAGGACAAGACGGGTGTAATGAAACTCTACCCACCCCCCACGACAAACATGGAACCTCCTGAACATAAAAAACGTACAAAATGAGTAAATAATGACCAACACACATAAAACTCAAATTTGTCCCCAAAATAGTTTAACCCAATCTCAATCTCCTCCCCTCCCCCCACCACATTAAACTTTGTAAACATTCATAAATACATAAGATAGCCAACAAAAAACATATCAAAATCCAGTTGTTTGTCTACCATAACTGCAGGATAGCCAAAATTCTTTAATTATCATAAAGCTACTTAAGACATAACTATACTTTGCTACCATAACTGCAGGATAGCAACATATTAGATAACTAAATAATGTAGTAATCATACCTAATTTGATGGGTCTCCTTTATGTGATCGTACCACGTCTTCAATCATTTTTTTCATTTCTTCCATTTGTCTTGCATGATCCTCTTGCAGGTTTTTAACGTCTTCAAGTTCCTTAATCCTCGACTGAGACTGTTGGAAATTGGCTCTCAATTCCTCTATTCCCGCCTCCATTCTTTGAGTAGATGACGAGCTTGATGAGATACTACTCCTTCTTGACTTATGCTTAGGGCCCCAACCTAGGCCTTTTGAATATCCGGGTCGTCTACCCAAAACCGTCTCACAGATTTCATCCCCTGTTAGTAGTTGAGAACCTTCTAGAGTGGGGCTGGATTGTAATTCCAATATTTGATGCTAGACATAATGATTAAATGGGTAAGAACGAGCGATTAAAGTTAAAAGTGAAAAACAAAACACGATAGTAAAGCAAAAAATGTTACATGTGCATTTTCAGTTGTCTCGTTCACAAACTTGCCACCTTTATAGTGTGTTTCCCTAAATAGGTAAACACGTCCTATTTCTTAACCCTCCTTTGTCTGCAACTCTACCTGAATTTTCAGGAATGACTTCGATCCACCTACGTGGTCGAATGGTAATTTCTCTCTATTTTTCCTGTTCGTCACACATTTCTTACATTTGAAGAAAAAAAATATGTCAATAGTGTGATACACGCCATAAATATTCTACCTGAAACGCTTCACTCTCAAAGCGTTCACACAAAAAGTACCAATCTTCTGGCCTATTTTTAAGCCAACTAGGCAAATTAGCACGTGCTTGCTGAGGATCTCCACATTTTCTGTAAATTATATACAAATCTACTCTAAATTCTTTGAAGGAGTTTTGCATTTGATGTTCTATAAAACGGTTAAGTCGTTGACTGGACAGATCAAGTTCGAAATGAGCCTACAAAAGAGGGAGGGAAGAATTAGCATAGATGATGTTCATGACTGTAAAAGAATAAACTTATAATTACTTACCAATAATTGACTTTTAGCCAATTCTATGAACTCGTTTGGAACCTCAGCAAAAGTACAACAACGTACTGGAAATGCAGATCTCACGGCGACGCCGATCGCATTACTAAATCGTACCGAATGTTGAGATATCGGTTTCGTCTCCCTCTCATTTATCACGATTGTAATTCTCCCATGTTTTTTGAAGTATTTTTCCAACTCAATGTTCCGCGAATGCTCTCCTTTCTTCTGATTGGATGCTGAGCTACTATCTGAAGAATAAAAAATTTAAAATAGTTTATGATGTATTTCAGTAACAAAATATATTTCAAAATATACTAACCTGAAGTATCACCCACAGAAGATACTGTGTTGCCTAGATATATCTCCTGGAATTCTTCATCAGCCTCTCGTTGCCTATTAGGGGTTGACATTGTATCTATACAAACACAAACACTACAAGAATTTTGGGCTTTAATATCGGTTGGAAAAAGTGAAATCGGATGTATAATGTCGGTTTTTTTTTCTAAAAAAAACGGATCTTTAATGTCGATTTTAAACCGACATTGTAGGTATACATTTAATGTCGGTTTAAAACCGACATTAAAGATCCGGTTTTCTTTTTTTCCTTAAAAAAACAAAACCCATTCCCCCCATTTTTTTCATTTCCCGCTTCTATCCCTATCTATCCTATCTATCCCTTTTCTAAACCCTATTTTCCCCATCAACCACCTCCTCCTTAGTCCCCCCCATTTTTGTTTCTTACGAAAATGATATTAGGTTACATTTTGTTTCTCTCCTTTCTCTCTCAGATTTCAGACAAACCTTCATAGACGACAAAGAGAACTGAAACCGAAAGCTATAAAAAAAAATGGCGACCAAAAATGCCAAAAAAGCCAATCTCTTGGATCATCACTCCCTCAAACACCTACTCGATGAATTTGTTTCTGAGGTAGAGAAGTAAGAGATATGTGACGAGAAATGGCAGAACTCATAGATAGGTCGACAATGTCGATCCATGTAGTACCGATTTGAAATCGATTTTGCATCTTTTCGTACTCCCGATGCCATTGATAAACAAGCAGCGAGAGTCATAGTCGATGCTTTGAGAAGATTCCAATGATGATTGAAAAAATAAATTGAAGAAAGAATAGAGAGATCGGTAGAGATATGAAGGATTTGAATCTGTTTCTGAGGTAATTCAATCTGCAATTTCATTCCCCCCTTTTAGATCTTTTTCGCGTCAATTTTAATCTAGGTTTGAGCTTTTTCCTTGCAGATTGTCACATGAAGGATTTGAATCTGTTTTTGAGGTAATATGAAGGATTTGAATCTGTTTCTGAGGTAATGCTATTTGGCTACATTTTAGTGTTTTTGAATATAAACCAGCTAAAAAAACTACAAAGTTCTCGCCCAAATCCCTCCCCTCTTGGCTCTTGCCCAAATCCCTCCCCTCTCGCCCAAATCCCTAGCTCTCGCTCATAAAGTCCATCCGCTCTCGCTCATAAAATCCATCTGCTCTCGCTCTCGCTAATAGTCTCTGCAGCGCAGCCCTCTCGCTCTCGCTCTCACCCTCGCCCTCGCCCTCGCTTAAATCCCTAGCTCTCGCTCATACAGTTTTTAAGCACAGTTTCTAAGTGTTTTCAAGTGACTCTATTTGTAGTTTATTGGATAAGACTTTGAATTATGTTGATGTTACAGGAAACATTTTGATCCATATGCTTTGGGTTGTGGGCATCTCTTCTGCAAATCATGTGTTTGTTTAGCTGCTTCAGTGATGATTTGTGATGGACCGAAGGCTGCCAGCCAGGAGTTCTAAATGCCCGGTTTGTAAAAGAGGTTCGTATTAGTATTTGAAGCATTTAGATTACGAGCTGTTATGAATTTGAAAAGTTTGAGAAAAAGACGAATGC
>NC_052360.1:8959821-8978884 GCF_009727055.1 Benincasa hispida | reverse complement strand
AAGTCCATCCGCTCTCGCTCTCGCTAATATCTCTCAGCGCAGCCCTCTCACTCGTCCCTCCATTTCTCGCTACTATCGCTCTTGCTCATTACCTCCACTCTCGCTCATACCGGATATTGAAATCTTCACAGTATTGAAAGCTCTCACTCATACCTCCACTCTCACTCTCGCACCCTCTCGTTTGACTTATTATAAGAGTCAAACGAGATATCTATCATCGATGCTCGTAAAACTGGATGAAATATCTATCCCATTCGGTTCCATCTATCGTTTAATCTTTGTCTTCAACTCAAAAACATTGCGTCAACCATGTCATTCAAAATCACCAAGTTGTACTGGATTTTGTATTGTGATTTGCTTTCCAGGAACTCAAGCACAATGATAAGAACATACAAAACATCAGGTCTTCCAATTACTTATTATTACAGAGTTTTCTTGATCTTTGTTGCTTTTCGAGTGTTCATAGAATGTTGGAAGCGGAGCTTATTCCTACAAACTATACGCTTGAAATGTGTGAATGTTGTGTTCTTTGCAATCTATCGAATTCGGGAAGCGGTTCATGCATATATCATCAAATATATATATAGATTCTCCGATTTAAATAGTTAGTATCTACTAGCGTTCTTTAACATCCGATTTAAATAGTTAGTATCCTACAAACTTGAGTTTGCTACTTCTGTCTTCTTTTTAATCATGTTGATTGAAGTTGCCTCATATTTGTATTTCTCTCAATCTCTTCCTCTACCATATACTTTTAATGGTGTTGTTTGTGTGTTTTTTAGGTGTTTGGAAGGGATGGGAGGAGATGGATTTCTTGCACATCAAGGAATTCACATAAAAATTGTTCCTGGTAAGTGCATTTTTGAATGCTTGCAGTTTTAAGCACAGTTCTCTAAGTGTTTTCAAGTGACTCTTTTGTAGTTTATTGGATAAGACTTTGAATTATGTTGATGTTACAGGAAACATTATTTGATCCATATGCTTTGGGTTGTGGGCATCTCTTCTGCAAATCATGTGTTTGTTTAGCTGCTTCAGTGATGATTTGTGATGGACCGAAGGCTGCCAGCCAGGAGTCACTGATGCAGGCTTCTTTTTACAATTTGTTCATACTTTTCTGTTCCAAATTAATACTCTAATGCACTGATGCAGGGTCATTATCATGGTTCCGAACCTGAACAATATGATCCAATTTATGTCTTGCGGTTTTCAATTCATGCTCTGTCAATGGGATACATCGAAGCTTTGGAATTTACCACCTTGGGTTTGCTTGCAATTGCATTTGTTAGTTTGTCTTCAGCTAATGATAGATTAAGAAAAAATAAAGAGGTATGTATTATTTGATACTGGAATTGTCGATATGTTTTTGTTCTTTGCAATTATTTGTAAGCTAAATGGTAACTTCAAGGTTAGCTTTTGGAATTGAAGGAGTTGGTATTCTGGATCTTACCATTTATTATATGAGACTTGTTCAATGTCGGTTAAGAATTAAAAAAAAAAGGCTTTAATGTTGTTTGCAACCGACATTAAATGTCTTTAATGTCGGTTGCAACCACCAGGCTTTAATCACTAAAGACCTTTAATATCGTTTGCAACTGACATTAAAGGCAATCGACATTAAGGGGCTCTAATAACACTATCTTTTATATCGGTTGCCAACCGACATTAAAGCCCGAATTTCTTCTAGTGAAAAAAGAGAAAACAATATTAAATTAACAATAAATACGTGTAAGCTAGAGAAAAAGAGAATTGAGTAGATACATCATTACTCATCATCGTAATCTAATTCAAATTATTCATCAGCACTTGAACTGTTATTGGGAGATAATTGTTCTTCATCATCATCGTTTATGAAGTCATGATCGCCATGTACAATAATTGGTCTTTCCACAACTATAGGATCAACGTCTACTCTGCATAAAGTGACCTCCTCAATGGTTTCATCCACTCGGACGCCACCAACAATTTCTAGTAAATCTAGTTGTGCGTTTTCAACATCATCCACTTCAGTACATCCCACATTCGTTTATTTTGGACTACTTGAACAACTTTCCAATTGCTACCATGTTTGATGGCATCAATGTAAAAGACTTATTGTGCTTGGATAGCAAAGATGAAAGGTTCATCGACATACCAAAAGTGTGATGTATTGATCGATTTGTATCCTAAATCCACATGTGTCCTATTACTTTTGTTGTTATCTGTGTCAAACCATCTACACTTCAACAAGAAAACGCGTCTTCTATTTGCATATTGGAAATCTAATACTTTGTCTACAACACCGTAGAAATTGTTATCCACACTTGTGTTCTCACTGATCTCCCCGGCCACTAGGACTCCACTATTTTGTGTAGCTCGACGATTATCACGCTCTACAATATGAAATCGTACCCCATTAACAATGCATCCATTGTAAGAGCGCACCTCAGACGAAGTCCCATTACAAGTGAAAAGAAATCATCGGAGATATCTTCTTTCTCGTGTCGTTGTAGAACCTGATAATTAATTATACATTAAAAATGACTACAAAAAATGAATCATCCCTCAACTGTTGTCTACAAAATGACTATGTATACCTGAGATTTGAACCAATCAGAAAATTTGCGTTGATGTTTTATATATAAGTCAGAGGCGCTTTGAGCTTCACGACAAATTAACCTTGAATGTTGCCTACAAAATTGATCATTTAAATGTTATATCAAAGGAGATACCCTAGAATTTAGAAAAGGAAAAAGTTTGAAACGTACTTGCGATAGTCTGTTATTTCTTTACAATTGTTGAGAATGTACCAATGTGCAATACGCTTTTCCTCCGCTGATAGCGTCCCTAAAGTTGACGCCCCTAATGGTCGTACCCTCTGCCTAAATAATTCAACCAAATATCTCGTGATCGGGAATGTTATCATCATTTCGTTCATCTCTATTGAATCTAGTTTCAATCCCACTTATATATCGCGAGCAGAAGTTCCATGATTCATTCATTGCATATGCTTCCGCTATAGACCCCTCGGGACGTGCTTTGTTCCGTACAAATTGTTCTAATGTTCGTAAACTTCTTTCAATAGGATACATCCAATTGTAACTAACTGGACCCACCACTTTGGTTTCATATGGTAGATGAACTGCAAGGTGTACCATTACATCGAAAAAGGTAGGTGGGAATATTCTCTCCAATTTACAAAGTATGACTATGATGTCTGCTTGTAGTCTGTTCAAATCACTTATACATATTGTCTTTGTATATAAGTCACGAAAGAATGTACACAACTCAAAAATAGCAGTGGATACGTTCTTCGGTAGGTATGCTCAAATACCAATAGGGAGTAGTCTGTGAAGCAATACATGACAGTCGTGTGTTTTCAACCCCGATATTTTTCCATCTTTATCATTGACACATCGTGATATGTTAGATATGAATCCATCAGGGAATTTCACTGATTTCAAATACTTACAAAACGAAATCCGTTCACCATTTGTTAATGTGTATGCTGCGTGTGGTTTTACATATCTGTTATCGACTTGTATCAAGTGTAGGTCCTTTCTTATCTTCAAATCTTGTGTAAGTCTACTTGAGCGTTCGTTGTATCATTGTCTTCCTTCAATATTAACAATGTGCCCAACCAAAATTGTCGCATAATGTTTTTTTCAATAGTGCATTAACATCTTATTATGTGTCGCAACAATAGTCTGGACCAATATAGAAGTTGGAAAAAAATTACTTTTTTCAGTCCCAGTTTAGCAATGTCGTTTTTTTTTTTACTTGCTTCATGGATGTTGCTAAGCACAGAAAAGTTGAGCGTATTTATTGTTGTAATATCTCTTCTCCATTCATTACGACTAGTGAGGTCTACGTTCAACTTTTCCATCATGTTGTCTACTTCGATGCCAACTATGATTCTTTGGAAGATAACGCGATGTCTATAAATGATATTTTTTCTTTTATCTCGAAGGACGAGTTATCTTCTACATATTGGACCATGCTGATAACTTTTGTACTCCACCCAAATAAGTCACCGTACGTAGGGAAGTCATTAATCATCCATAATAAGGTAGCATATAGTTGAAAAAACTCACCAGCAACAGAATCATAAGTTCACACACCAATTGTTCACAAACTCTTTCAACTCTTCAAAATCAACCGTTACAAGTAAACATCAATTTCCTTTTCAGGAGATTTTGGACCAGGTATGAGCCAAAGACATGAAGAAGTTTGTTTCATTCATGCATTTCCCAAGGGGCAAATATAAGGAATTATCACCACAGGCCACAAACTATAAGAATGCTTAATATTCCAAACGATTGAAGCCACTGAAGCTAATCCCAAACAAACATTTCGAGGATCTAAAGCGAAATGAGGGAATCTCACGATCAAAATGTTTCCACCCCTCCGCATCAGCTGAGTCGCATACATCAATTCCGTTTCAACCTGCTGCTTATCTTTATGCCATCTCATGTCAAGAAGCGCCTTCTTTTGATGCAAACAATCGTTTAATCTCGGTATCAATGGAAAATGATGCAATACCTTATGTGGTATTTTTTTACCCTTGCCATCTAACTTGTACCGAGATTCACCACAGACAGGGCATTGTTGCAAATCTGCAAAACTCTTTCCAATACAGTATACGATCATATTTGCACGCATGAATAGACTCATAAGCTTAGGCCTAATCACTAAATTTTTTCTTGGCTTCGTAAAAGGAAGTAGGTATAGAGATGCCAGCCGAAACATTGCTTTTAACAATCCCAGCAACATGTCAAACGATTTGTTACCTCAGCCGTTCAAAACTTTGATATGCATCAACGCCACTAAAAAGTTCAAGATGAAAATTGCGAACACCTAGGGTAATAATTTCTTACATGCTCGGTCATTAAATTCCTCGAATAAGTTCGTGGTATCTCTTTCTTGACCATTAAAAGGATTTTTATTCTCAATCCTTCCTTCATTTGAATTTTCGTTTCAATTGGAACTTATAATCTTTTATAAGATTCAACATCTCATTTTCTCGACAACATTACTCTTTATACTATCTACTTCAACATCTTGTATTGAATGACTTGTATGACTTCTAGATAAGTTTATTGTTCTCCATGATATACTCATTCACAATATAAAGGGAGATATTCCATATGTTAAAGATGTCGTTCCAATAATATTTATCTTTCCCAAATTGAATTCATACAATTCTGCATGAACATCTTATTCGTCCGGAATCATTAACTTGAAACCTTGCCATAGCTAAGAACTGTGATACTCCTTCTCTATACTCCACTGATAACTTATTCCTTAGTTTAATCCATTCTTTTTCATCCTTAAAAAATAAATATTTTCTGATCAACTTTGTAATCCAAAACAATAACCTGGATTAGAGGACAAAGTACAAAGTATTATTAAGCATTGAGTTCCATAATTTCATTTTTAAGGAAAAATAAACGCATAGGTCCCTAGACCGTTTAAATTGTCTTAACAACTTTCAAATGTTTTATTTAATACGTCTCCAAGCTTTCAATTTGTGTTTAATATAGGCCTTTCATCTATTTAACATCTTCTAAAATTTACAAGCCTATTGGACACAAAATTTAAAGTTCAATTTTCTATTTAGACAAAATTGTAGTTTTATGTCTAGTAGACTTCTTTAAACTTTTTTAAAATATTAAATGTGTTAAGTACCAAATTGGAGGTTTAAAGATTTTATTTTATATTTTTAGATTAATATAGGCCTTTCATTTATTCAACATCTTCGAAATGTTTGAATCATGCATCCTTAGGCTCCAAATAACCAACAACAAAGTGACATGTTTGTTATAAAATTACTCTCAAACAATTTCAGAGATATTGTAAAACAAATATATTCTGCAAAATTGACGAGATATTATGGGATGATTTGTACAAAAAAAAAAAAATCAGAGAAAATTTTAATGGCATGATTTTAATGGACATGATTTGTACATACAATTTCAGAGAATTAACAAAAGCGAATACAATATTGAAAACACATTTAATGGCATGATATTAATGGATATGATTGTACAACAATTTCAGAGAATTAACAAAAGCAAATACAATATTGAAACACATTTTAATGGGCATTTCACAATATATTTAAATAAATATACAAGATAAAATAAAATGAGAAAATTACCGAGCGAGGAGACGACGGTGGCGGTAGGCAGTTGATTGCAGCTGCTGACCAAAGGGAGGAGCGCAGCGGCGGACGAAAAATGGATGAAAAATGGGAGAAAAAATGGGAGAGGGTAAGGGAAAAGGAATTGGTGGAAAAAACACTTTTTATATTGTAAAGGGAGAAATGGAGAAATATAGGATGGGAAAAATGAAAGAAAAATTGGATGGGAAAAATGAAAGAAAAATTGGATGGAAAAATGAAAGAAAAATTGGATGGGAAAAATGGAGAAATGGGAGGTAAAGTGTAAAAGAATGGGAAAATGGGGAGAGGGAGGGAGAATGTGAAGAAAAATGAGGAAAATGGGAGAAGGAGGGAAAAATTTCAGAGGGAGAGGAAGAAAAATGGGCGGCGCTGGTTGGGGAGGGGGGAGATTGGGGTTAGGGTTTAGGAAAATGGGGAAAAAATGGGGAGTGGAAAGAAGAAGGGATCTGGTTTAAACCAAACCCTCTCCCGACGCTGCCCGACGGGCGACGGGAGATCGTCGAGAGTTCCCGAGAACTCCCGACGAGCATTTACGTCGTCGAGAGAAGACTGTCTCTCTCAACACCTAACCTCGACACTCTATTTAGGCGTCGGGAGAACTCCTTTTTCTTTGTAGTGACATCTAGTTCAGCCAAGTAGATATAAAATGATATATATATGAAACATCGTCATTTTTATAAACAAATATATATATTTTTCTTAAATCAACCCACACAAATAAGCCAACAAAATCATCCAAAAAAATAGCCAACAAAATTAGCCCAACAAAATTCAATTTCTTAAGTTCAACATATATCTAAAGATTATACATTTAAATCATGGATCCATAAACTAAGTCAAACTCAAATGCAAACAAAATGATAATAATGAAGCAATATTCATTTTTATAAACAAATACATATATTTTCTTAAATTAACACAAAAAATAGGCCAACAAAATCATCCAAAAAAAAGCCAACAAAACCAATTTCTACCCAACAAATCCCAATTTCTAAGTTTAACATATATCTAAAAATTATACATTTAAATCAGGATCCATAAACTATACATTTAGTTCAACCCAAATGCAAACAAAATGATATATATATATATGAAGCAATCTTCATTTTCGAACTTGATCCTCATTTTTTATAAACAAATACATATATTGGAAAAATTAAAGAAAAAAACTTTACCTAAGGCGGACGAAGACAGAGATTGGAGACAGCAGGTGGTAATTGACTCACGACGATAACAACAAGAGAGGAGAAAAAAGGTAATCATGAAGACGGCGGACGATAGTGATTTGGCGACCAGCGGTAATAGGAGGAAAGAAAAGGAGAAAAGATCTTGGATGGGGAAGAAGAAGGGGTTGCAGCCGTTTAAGGTACTACTAAGTCGTGTACAGGGGTCCACGATTATCTCAATCAACGCTGCATGACTGCCACATTGGCCGTCTGCGCGTGTCAGATCACAGGGACTCATGTACTGGTACACGATTTAATTCTAATCATGTACTGGGTATACGATTAAAATATCTATTTTGTCAATATTATCCATCCAACTCTATTTTTGTTAATAATTATTAAAATAATATTATTTAAAAAAAATCTCAGTACATGTGCTAAAAAACTAGTATATTAAAAAGTGAGGATGTAGAAAAACTTTTTTGAACACTTTTGTCATTTCTTCAATTTACTAATTTACAAAATATGCCATTAAAAGTTAATATAAATAGTAAATAAATAATAAAATATTAGTTATCAATATAATACATAATTAATTATTATTAATGATCAATAGTAAGTGTAATATAATATTTAAAGATTAGAAGGTAAAAAGTTTCTTCTTCATTAAATTAGATTCACTATAAATAGTAAATAGATAATAAATTATTAGATATTAATATAATACAAAATTAATTAATTATTAATTATAAAATAATAGTGACTTTAAAATCGAGAAGTTCAACTTCCAACTTTCTACTATTGTAAAATGAGTTTTCTTGATCACCTTTTTCACTAACACCTAAAAGCTTCATTTCTTCTTCTTCTTCTTTTCGTCTCTCAATAAATTGTTTTTAAGTCTTTTCAATTTTCAAAACATCTCAAGATGTCGATACATTCAAGTTGCAAAGAAAACATGTCTTACATCTACAACTGAATCTTAAGATTGTGATGTTACACTTCAATTTTGATGAAGTTGAATAGGATGTTTTGTCTACCCATTGTTATGAAGAAATGAGCACTCTTTTTGTACTATTTTTTTAATTTTTTTTATAAATCACTGTATGATTTAAGATATTTGTTGAAAAAAATAAAAAAATAAATGATTTTATCTCTTTGACGAATGTGTATAACTGAGGTCTTGAATTTTCTTTGTTACTTGTCCTTCGTTGTTTTTCTTATAATTTGTATATTACTATTTATTTCAAAATGATAACTAAAATACAATAGATTAATCTATCACATGCTTATGTCTTTGTTGAATAAAAATTATGTAACCTTATACAATTTTCAATCAATTATAAATAGTAAATCGATTATCAATAATATATAACAAAAAAAAGTTGTCGAATTATTAAAAATTAAAAGAGATAGGACATAAAACGTTTTTTTCCCATTTACAAAGAATTTTTCTTAGTTATTATTAGAAGTAGCTTTATTTATAGTTAAAATCAAATTAGTAATAACTAAATAAATCAAATTAGTATATAATTTCATTGGAGTTTAAAAAGGTTGATTAGAAAAATTAATGGTTTCGAATTGGAAGAAATAAGTTTTTCTAAAAAATGATGATAAACCTCTATTTTTAAAAAAATTTACATTAAAAACAATAAAGTGTAATCTCAAATCCACTAAAAAATGTGGTATGAGATAAATTAATATAATTTTAATAAACCAGGAAGATTAAATGAATAGAATGTAAAAAGTTAGAATAAATTAATTATTGATTTAACAAATTTTATCTAATTATATTTAATATAACATATTAAATTTTGGTATATCAAAAAGTTATTATTAATTATTAGGCGAGAGAATAAAATGAACTATATTTCTATAAATCTACTAAATAATATTTTATCAAACTATAAAAAAAAAAAACTATTTTAATTTTTTTAAATATAAACACTAAAACACTAGTTATTTTAAATGTCACGTTATTGGACCTACTTTCCTTTATATTCTTTTGGTTGCTTGTAGAGATGTACGCGGGCGGGGCGGGCCGGGATGTTATTCTCCCATCCCCATCCTACTCCCCATTTCATTCCCCATCTCGGTGAAATTTTCCAGGGATCGGAGCAGAGATCCCCGCAGGAAATTCGTGGGATTGGTGGTGGGTCCCCACGGAAAATTTTTACTCTTTTTTTTTTTTTTTTTGTAAGAAACCAATTAACTTAAATCACTAATGTGAGTAAAATTTTAATTAAATAATTAACTCTATCACTAAATTGTTTATTATAATTATTTTTACATGAAAATTTGAATTTAAAGATAAATTACAACATTTTTTGGCTTAAAAAAACTAATTATTCTTTTAGTAGAAAGAATAAATTATAAATCAAATTATTCACAATATATAATCTAAATTTAATATTCAATTTATACATATTCATTAGTTTTCCCAATAAATAATCAAATTTGAAATTTAAATGTAAATTTATATAATAATAAAGCAAAAAAGATAACTATATGAAATAAATAGGTAGAAGCTACTTCAGGGCGGGGCGAGGTAGGGCGGACGGGGAACATTCCTCCGCCCGTTAACTCATGGAGAATTTTTTTCCCACTCCCTCCCATTCCCCGCCTAATCGACGGGGCGAGCCCCATGGGGCCTATCCCCATGGGGAAATTGAACATCTCATAGATAGCCATCAATCCATAAATTATAAAATTTATAGAATAAGGGAAAATTAATTACAAATATGAGAAAAAATTGGCAAAAGACTAAAAAGCCCACACCCAGCCACTATTTCAGGCGACTATAGTGATAACTTTCGATTTGAGAAATGTGCTACCTCTAATATTTTGGCCGTTTGTTATAAATTTTCTTTTAGAAATTATAGACAAATAAAATGTCTTCACCTTGTTTCATCGTTGATTTCAAAATGGTGGTTATCAAATGATATCAATGATAGCTTCAAGCATTGATAACATGCTTATCAGTGACAACTACTATTAATGATAATTTTTAAAACATACCTTCTATCATAATAAACATTCTTTTGTTATCGATGTGATGTTATCGGTGAGAGCCTCTATCATTGATAACTTTTTTTTCTATCATTCTCAAACCTTTCTTATCAGTGATAATGTCTCATATTGATGTCTTTCTATCAAAATAGCTTCTATCACTAAATGTACTAATTATTTATCAATATCTTGTGTCCCAATAAATAATTATTAGTCCTAAGTCAACCCCAAATTTTTTACATTTCCTCTCTCTTCATCCTCCAATCAGGCTCCTCTCCCTCTGCAAACAGTGTCATCACTGGGGTTGAACTGACAGTCTCTTCACACACGCCGTCCACCCTTATTGCGACACTCTAATACCGTTCTGCCATATAATGTCTTTGCCGTCCAACCCCTATTTTCTCTCTCGCACATCTTTCTCCTTCGACCTCACACATGTTGAGATAAGAAAGTAGAGAACTAAGAGGAAATCAAAAGGAAAAAGAAAAGAAGAAAGAAGGAAACTGAAGAAGGAAGAAAGAAAAGATAAGAAAGAGAAAAAAAGAAGAAAAGAAGGAAGAAAGCGCTGATTAGGAAGAAGAAAGAGTAAATTTGTAAATATATAATTTTTTTAATGTACTTATATAAAAACTTTTAAACCTAATCGATTAATTTATAAAGTCTTTCATATGTGCCAAATGAAGTGATCGGCAACAACTTCATTTCGTGAAGTTTTTCCTGTAACGATCCGACTTTCTAATACATCTCATAGAACCATTATTATATGCATGCATAAATAATTTACATTGAAAATAAGACAAAATGGACTATTTATTAAATAAAAAATTTAAAACAAAATTCATCTCAAGATTCCATACAGTTTAGTTCGGGGTACTTCTAAAACATAAATTTTAAGATAAGGGAAATTAACGAAAATGAAAATCTCTAACATCTAAATTCTGTAAAAAAAAAAAAAAAAAAAACAAGTTCACGAAAAGAAGACTGTCTAAACATGACAAAAACATATGAACTCAAATGCGGAAACATTTTCTAGTCCCATTGGCACTGTCACGTATCCTCTTGTCAATTGTCCAAGTGTCCTTTTCCTTACCTAAAACATGTAAACATAAAGAATGGAGTATAAAATACCCAGTAAGTAACCCATTACCAGGATCAGGCTATGCCTTCGTACATAGTGAATGCCATGGATAGTGGGACAAATCATACTTATAACTGTCCAGAATGGCTAAACTAAGGGATAACGTCTCTCGCCTTAACATGCATTCAAGTGCTTATGACATACCATCAAGTAAAACATGATAGTGAAACAGTCGATTTATGAAGTCGTAGCAAGCTAATGAGCCTATCCGTTCACCGCATGCCTAGTGGCTTTAATGGCACGCCAACAAATAAACATGGAACTAGACCCATCGGTCTCCTATATCAAAAAATGCATCAAGCGAGGTGTTTATCAGCCCTTCTAGTCTAACATGCATCATATACAAAAACTCATAGGAGGTCCCACAAATAGAACATAATATAGTATAACATATTGCAACATGCATCAATTTCATGCATCAAATGAGTATTACATTATCCAATTCACACTACCAATAATCCAATAAATAACGTATAACTCTAAACTAAGGCGTTTGGCACGAAGACACTAGTAATAGATCACTTACTTCAAAGCTTAAGCTCAAATAACAGACAAAAAAGATAATTCCCTTCTTGGCTTGAAAATCTTGGATCAAGATTCCTAATGCAAACACAACATTCAATTTCAACTTTTGGGACCAATTCTAAAACACAATAGAGATTCTTTCCAATGATCTCCAAATCACTTGCCCAAATCTTGCCAAAATCACTCTTAAAGTGATGGACAGCTTGCTAGAAACGTCTCAAAATCTCAACTTCAATCTCCTAAAATAAAATTAACCACAATAAAACTAAGAATCAAATCCCCAAATTTCAATAATTACTGACGAGATTGAATGGTTTTTTAAACCTTACAACAAAAAACGTGCCAAAATGCTTCAATCTTGTTGGCTACGACCTAATGATGGAACATAAAGCATGCAACGAAAGTAATCAAAATTAATAAGCACCTCTTATCACACTTAATTTGAGTTTAAAAGCATGCAAGAACATAGATTTAAAAAAAAAAAGGGGTTTCAAGAATATATTGCCTTGATGAATCTTCTTCAAAATCTTGCTCTTCACTACGAATTGGATCTTCGAATTCACATTAAATCACCATAAAGATCTTCTCTACTATTCTAACTCGGGTTGTTGGTGGAAACACGAATTGAGTGTCAATTAGGTTGAGAAAGTAGTGGGTTTTGGAAAGAAAAACTAGAACTGTCAGGTTTCAAACTTGCATGAATCTCTTCCACTTTGAAAATCTAAAGCATTTAACCATGAATAACATGCAAATAATTGAGCTTCAGTTCTATGATACCTCAAAGAACATATCCAAAGTGGGCTAGGTGTTTAATTAGGAATAAACCATTTCAATTAAAGATGAAAACATTTCAATTTTCTAAATTTTTAATTTAATTTTCATTAAAATTAAATTCAAATATAAAAAATCAAATCTCAATTTGATTTTTTTAAAATTAAATAAATTATTTATTTAAATAAATAATTAATTCAAATAATTCAATATCAAATATTAGATTAATCAAAACACCTAATTTATACATGAATCATATTCATGTAATTCAATATTTAAATCAATATTTAAATATTTTAATCTCTCCGATTTCATTCATTTGAAAAAATTAACGTTTTGATTATATTGAATAAAATTAATCAAATCCCTAGTTTGAATTTGAAGCACTTCGAATTCAAAAATCCTGAATTTCAATTTGAACTTTCAAATCATCTCAATTCCACTAATCCAAGAATATTAATTTACGAACTAGTAAGGGACCTTATGACTACAGAATCACGAATTTCAACGATTTGAGATAATGGCTAAACTCTTTGATTAATCAAATAAGCGTTAACTACACGAGACAACCACTATACTAGATAGTTGCACTATCCCTCACCGTAGATAAATTTTTATCCACTTTCACCATTCACAGGTTGTTCATATTTATAGCCATGTCAAAATTACCGTTTTATCCCTTAAATAATTTTGCTCCTTAAACTCCACTGGACCTTTATTAAATAATTGGTTTATAGTTCAACTAATAATCAATGGCTCTCTTGATCAATGAAGGGTGGGACCCAGTTGTTCAAGACTAGGTATCAGTACTAAGAGAACATCATATCTGCTAACCCTAAGTCGGAAGAGCGAATTTTCATTCTGCGGGACTATGTTTCCGTCCAGCTATCTATCCAGCCTTATCCCCAAAATGGGAGGCCTATTGAGTTAGTGCTATCTGACTATCCTCACCTATGCAGATCAAAGGATAATCCGAATCAGGAGTTCATAGTTAGCTCAGGATTAAGAATCGAGATACCCTAAGTCATCGATTGAAACAGTCAGTTTTAATAGTAAACGGTTGTTATATAAGAAAAAGTGACTATTTCGAGGTCCAATCTTATGCAAACATCCTTTCAAGAGGATGCCTTCCACTAGCATGTCTCCACATGAATGATTTTGTATCAATATACAAAGTGGAACGCTAATAGTGTTACCAAGTGAGGTACTCAATCTCATCCATTATACTTAGAGACCATGGCTATATACTAAAATTTGATCCACTTTTATATCTCCACATAAAATTAAAGTATTCATATTATAGCCATGAATTTGTTTATTGGATTTTAGTTATCATATTATAGCCATGAATTTGTTTGTTGGATTTTTTGTAACAGATGCAATATCAATAATAATTTATGGAATAAACAGTTCAATAATATTTTTATTTGATAATAGAATATATTTTCCAGGATTTATGGATCGCAATCTTATAACAGAATCGCAAGTCTTAATACTCCAGTGAGTTACAAATATATACAAATGAAAATGTACACATTGTTGAGATTAAGAGAGAAAATACAGCTAAGACATCTTTTATACCCTTGACTTAAACATCTTAGAATTTCAAATCCAACCTCTAAAACATTGTGACGGTAACATCAAAATGCATGCCAAAACTTGATATGCATTCAAACTACACTTAGATCTCAATGAAATTATCAAATCTCGAATAAGAGACTCTTACTTACCAGAATCCAAATAATGTGACGAGAAAAGAGGTTGACGACGCACAGGATGGCGTGGCTAGAACAGCGCGGACAACGGGTCTAGCGCAACAGGACACTCCATGAACGACATGCAAAACGACGACAGGTGGCACAGCGTCCGCGGACTGGGGTGACGATGAACTTTCATCATGCGTACGACTTGGATTCGGCATGAACAGAGATTGGCGTGGAAGGTCCAAATGAGTGATGTGGGCGCTAACGGTAGCTGGGCGCCAGCGGAGAAACGCTAGCTGAGGGGTGGAACAAGAGGAAAAATAAACTCCATATATATGTGTATACCTTTTCTTATTAAATTCCAATTCCAAACTAAAGTCTTTTCCAAACACAAATCCTTCTCCTTTTCCTTCTCAAGATCAAATCTTTAATCCACGAAAAGCCAAAATTAAAAATATCAATTAAATCTAAATAATTCAATTATCTCTAACATTAATAGAGATAAATACTCAATATTTTTCTTAAGATAATCAATTCAGTTCTATAATCAATTAAATTTAAATTAACTATCAAAGCTTTATCATTATCTCATATTGCGAATTACTAAAATTAAAGAAAACTGAAATTCAATAATTCGAGATAATTATCCTAAATTTTTTGAAAACTTGGGATGTCACATTTCCTTTCCGTTTGTGTGTGCGACAACGAGGATATTTTGAGATATGTGTTCTCTTAATTTTGGATTCCTCTTTTAATTATTAATCTAAGTATACCGAGTTGTGTGTATAGGAGTGTCCAATAGTACGTGTTGGACTTTAGGTTGTGAACCTGCAGTTGATAAGGCTGGACTCGCCATGTGTCGAGTTTGGAGCGTAATCCTGTCGCTATATTCGATAGTCGTTCTCTTTTTTCCTATTTCTTTATTATTGATAATTTTATGATTGTAAGTATAAATTCCTAACATTAATTATTTAACTCTTTATATTTTTCACATAAACTCTTACAATTATATTATGTTTAATGCATGAACTTTAAAATGTTGATTAATGGTTCTAAAAAATTTAGAGTTCTTTTGTCTATATTTTTAAAGAAATTTCTAAAGCCTCTAAAATTTTGGATATTTGTCCTAATTCTTAACAAAAAAAAATACGGGTATCTTGCTTGCAACCAAACCACCTACGAAGGAAATTTGAGAACTGCATGGAATTAACTTTCGAAAAACCTCTGAAAGCCAACACGACGAAAAGTTTGGATTCCAATTAGAGAATGTCATAATTGTATT
Source organism: Benincasa hispida (assembly GCF_009727055.1). Lineage (NCBI taxonomy): Eukaryota > Viridiplantae > Streptophyta > Magnoliopsida > Cucurbitales > Cucurbitaceae > Benincasa > Benincasa hispida. Next base: position 8,963,133 of record NC_052360.1, on the reverse strand, counting down.
CGGAGCCCCCGTTTTGTTCGGGGCAGGGATTCCCCGGATTAAGCAGGAATTGAGGAAAAAAATTCTCCGTGAGTTAAACAGGGACGAAACGGAGAATGCATTCTCCGTCTCCCTCCTGCCCTTCGCCCGCCCGTTTCTCGTCTCCCACTTTACGTCCGATTCAGCTTCTATATATTTATTTAGTAGAGTTATCTAATGTATCTGTTATTTATTATTTTTATTATATAAATTACTACGTTTAATTTCAAATTTGATTATTTATTGGGAAAGATAATGAATATGTTTTAAATTGAGATTATATATGTGAATATATTGATTATATTTATTTCTTTCTACTAAAAAATTTAATTAAGTTTTTTAGGCCAAATTTGAGTAATTTATCTTTAGATTCAAATTTCATATATAAAATTAACCATAATAACCAATTTAGTGATAAGTTAATTATTTAATTACAATTTTCCATATTAGTAATTTAAATCTATTGATTTTTACAAAAAAAAAAAAAAAAAAAAAGGTAATGAGAAAAAATTCTCCACGGGGAACCCGATTCCCGCGAATTCTCCGTGGGGAATTCTCGTCCCTATCCAGTGAAAAATTTCACGAGATGGGATCGGAATGGCATCCCCGGTCCCGTCCCATCCCGTGGACATCTCTAATTCCAATCCCTTTTGAAATGGCAAAAAGATTATCACCAAAAGTAATAAAGTGTTTGGAATAACTTTTCAAATTATTTAATTAAAAAAAAATATAAATTATTTTGAAAGAAATTGGAGTGTTTGACACCACTTAAAATAGTTTTTTAAAATATATTTAATATTTTTTTATAAAAATATTAAAAAATGAGTTTTTTTTAAACTCTGTTCACACCTTAATTCAACAACAAGCCCTTTTATTTGCAAAATATCTATGTCACGTCCATCGAATTCCACTTGATTTATCGATGATTAAGCACCACTTTAAATTCCCTTAGACTTTTACAACAAAGATATAAAGCTTTTAATATAATGGCTCTATATATATTTTTTTTTCCATAAAAGAAAGGGAAAGAGGAAATTTTTTTCTAATTATGACATTTTATATTGACATGTGTAATTATAAAAATTAACTTTTAAACTATTTAGTTCATGTACTATGTAAAAGTTTGAGTATCTCATACTGCCTACTAATTAAACTAAAAAATAATATTCATAATTATTGTTATTAAAAGGAGTTTGTGAATAATTATTGTCAACTCATATAGAATGATGGACTACACAAAAGAATATAGAAAAAAGCACACTATTTTCTTTTTTCTTCCTTTTTTTCCTCTTTGAAATATTTTGTGGTAGACATGTTACTATTCGTTTCCAATAATTGATGTGCTAATATATTTTTATTTTGTTTGGCTTATCCTCTAAAGGACACCTTTAAACCTATCAATAATTTAAAGGTGTAGAAGAATGTCATATGTGAATGAATAAACAACCAATTTCCTCTGTTTTTTCAATCAAGTTGATGTTCTAATAATATCTTCATATATATTATTTATAGTACGTCTCTAAAATTGTCCTATTTTGTTAGTCAATTGGACACTTCTCAAATTCCCCTTAAATTTTGTGTCTTCTTTACGAACTTTTTTTTTTCGTAACGAAATTGTGCTTTCTTATTATATATGACCTCCAAAGAAATTATATTATAAAAAAATTATTGAGTTGATGGATCCTCTTACAGCAGATAGTTATCTTTTCTATCCTTCGGCCACACACTTTAGCATGATCTTCATATCTGATTTATATATAGATCACACCTAATTAACTCTATTAACTATCAAATCGAAACATAGTTGAACTAGCATTTCAATATGTTAGAATAACTACGTGGTTGTGATTTGAAGAGTTTTACTCTGATTGTATTAAAAAAAAATCTTTAATCAAAACAACCTTGGATTATTCTTTTTTATATTGTCTCTCTAATACTTAAGTAAGTTTTAATTTGTCCTTAAAATAACCATATAAAATTGTTGCACGTCTAGGGTGTCCCAAAGCAACCTATTTATGGTGTTAATTCTTATTGGTTAATTTTAAAATTTAGTCTCTATGTTATCATTAATTTAGTCTCTGTAATTTGATATCCATCCTCATAAATGATCTACGTAGATAAATATATAAAAATTATTTTGTCAAATATTGAGAAAGTTTGATCTAACTTTAAGAATATAAGATACTTTTTTAAGAACTATAATTAAACATTTTTCGTTAATGCCTCAAATGATGAAGTATCAGACATTTCCATTCAATACAAGTAAAATATGTCTAATTCTTTTCAAGCTAAGAGATTCTCAATCTTCAACACTGTGGGTTCACAATGTAGAATTGAGACGATTAAAGTATCAATCCTCCTAATTAAGGACAATATATAATATTTGTAACCAGTTTCAACTATTTACTTAATTGAAAATGTTAATATTGACACACCAAGAGGTGGATTCTCCTCTTCCCACCATACACATCAAATTATGAGCATAACTATGTAATGATCATAGTTTTATACAATTTAAGCAGCCTTCCATCTTTTCAGTTTGGTTCTTCAGCTCGCCTTCTTCTCTTCCTTTGCAGGGCCGATGCTTGCATACGTCGCGGTTCGGCAGCCTTTCGAATCTTAGTGATCGACATCAACAGGTCTAACATCCCAATCACCGTCAACTTTTTTGTCTTATGTCATGCTGAGCGATTGGATTCAATTCCTCCATTGAAATAAAGGTGGAAAATTTTTTACCTTTCATCTCAAGAGAACGAAAAAAAAAATGAACATGATCTTGTATTATCAATCTCGAGTCAGATGATCGATTCTTCGCGCTTGTCCAAAAGGGAGGGTAAATTTGGTATGAAATTTGTAATGATGGGTTATAGGTAATTAATTACCTTGAAGAACAGATACTACTTTCAACCTGCTTTCCTCTTCATCATGTAAGTCCAATCAATACCACTTTCTCTGCACACAGAAGATTATTTTGTTACTTAAATCAATATTCCCCAAGGAAAGCTGCAAAGAAAAGAAGAAAAAGGAAGTAAAACTCATTCTAAATTCCCGAACCACTATGTAAGAAGTCTTTTGAGGGAGTTTCAATATACATCCAACGATGTATAGAAACGATTTTCGTTCTCGATTGAATAATTTTTCTCTTGTACACATTTTGCACAAATCGCTTTAATTCTATTGGAAATCAAATAGTAAATAGTAAAATATAGGTAAGAAAACTCACTCTTCATTTTTGAGTTTGTAATAGAATTTCAATATGGGCTTGCTTCAATTGGGTAGTGAAGGAAGGTTAGA
>NC_052360.1:8949525-8959796 GCF_009727055.1 Benincasa hispida | reverse complement strand
ATGCAAACAATCGTTTTAATCTCGGTATCAATGGAAAATGATGCAATACCTTATGTGGTATTTTTTTACCCTTGCCATCATTAACTTTGTACCGAGATTCACCACAGACAGGGCATTGTTGCAAATCTGCAAACTCTTTCCAATACAGTATACGATCATATTTGCACGCATGAATAGACTCATAAGCTAGGCCTAAATCACGTAATTTTTTCTTGGCTTCGTAAAAGGAAGTAGGTATAGAGATGCCAGCTGGAAACATTGCTTTTAACAATCCCAGCAACATGTCAAACGATTTGTTACTCCAGCCGTTCAAAACTTTGATATGCATCAACTGCACTAAAAAGTTCAAGGATGAAAATTGCGAACACCTAGGGTATAATTCATTACATGCTTCGGTCATTAAATCCTCGAATAAGTTCGTGGTATCTCTTTCTTGACCATTAAAGGACTTTTCATTCTCAATCCTTCCTTCATTTGAATTTTCGTTTTCAATTGGAACTTATAAATCTTTTATAAGATTCAACATCTCATTTTCTTCGACAACATTACTCTTTATACTATCTACTTCAACATCTTGTATTGAATGACTTGTATGACTTCTAGATAAGTTTATTGGTTCTCCATGATATACTCATTCACAATATAAAGGGAGATATTCCATATGTTAATAGATGTCGTTCCATAATATTTATCTTTTCCCAAATTGAATTCATACAATTCTTGCATGAACATCTTATTCGTCCGGAATCATTAACTTGAAACCTTGCCATATCTAAGAACTGTGATACTCCTTCTCTATACTCCACTGATAACTTATTCCTTAGTTTAATCCATTCTTTTTTCATCCTTAAAAATAAATATTTTCTGATCAACTTGTAATCCAAAACAATAACCTGGATTAGAGGACAAAGTACAAAGTATTATTAAGCATTGAGTTCCATAATTTTCATTTTTTAAGGAAAAATAAACGCATAGGTCCCTAGACCGTTTAAATTGTCTTAACAACTTTCAAATGTTTTATTTAATACGTCTCCAAGCTTTCAATTTTGTGTTTAATATAGGCCTTTCATCTATTTAACATCTTCTAAAATTTACAAGCCTATTGGACACAAAATTTAAAGTTCAATTTTCTATTAGACACAAAATTTAGTTTTATGTCTAGTAGATTCTTTAAACTTTTTTAAAATATTAAATGTGTTAAGTACCAAATTGGAGGTTTAAAGATTTCTATCTTTATATTTTTAGATTAATATAGGCCTTTCATTTATTCAACATCTTCGAAATGTTTGAATCATGCATCCTTAGGCTCCAAATAACCAACAACATATGACATGTTTGTTATAAAATTACTCTCAAACAATTTCAGAGAATTGTAAAACAAATATATTCTGCAAAATTGACGAGATATTAATGGGATGATTTGTACAAAAAAAAAAAAATCAGAGAAAATTTTAATGGGCATGATTTTAATGGACATGATTGTACAAACAATTTCAGAGAATTAACAAAAGCGAATACAATATTGAAAACACATTTAATGGGCATGATATTAATGGATATGATTTGTACAACAATTTCAGAGAATTAACAAAAGCAAATACAATATTGAAACACATTTTAATGGGCATTTCACAATATGATTTAAATAAATATACAAGATAAAATAAAATGAGAAAATTACCAGCGAGGAGACGACGGTGGCGGTAGGCAGTTGATTGCAGCTGCTGACCAAAGGGAGGAGCGGCAGCGGCGGACGAAAAATGGATGAAAAATGGGAGAAAAAATGGGAGAGGGAGGGAAAAGGAATTGGTGGAAAAAACACTTTTTATATTGTAAAGGGAGAAATGGAGAAATATAGGATGGGAAAAATGAAAGAAAAATTGGATGGGAAAAATGAAAGAAAAATTGGATGGAAAAATGAAAGAAAAATTGGATGGGAAAAATGGAGAAAATGGGAGGTAAAGTGTAAGAATGGGAAAATGGGGAGAGGGAGGGAGAATGGTGAAGAAAAATGAGGAAAATGGGAGAAGGAGGGAAAAATTTCAGAGGGAGAGGAAGAAAATGGGCGGCGCTGGTTGGGGAGGGGGGAGATTGGGGTTAGGGTTTAGGAAAATGGGGAAAAAATGGGGAGTGGAAAGAAGAATTGGATCTGGTTTAAACCAAACCCCTCTCCCGACGCTGCCCGACGGGCGACGGGAGATCCGTCGAGAGTTCCCGAGAACTCCCGACGAGCATTTACGTCGTCGAGAGAGACTGTCTCTCTCAACGACCTAACTCTCGACACTCTATTTAGGCGTCGGGAGAACTCCTTTTTCTTGTAGTGACATCTAGTTCAGCCAAGTAGATATAAAATGATATATATATGAAGCAATCGTCATTTTTATAAACAAATATATATATTTTCTTAAATCAACCCACCAAATAAGCCAACAAAATCATCCAAAAAAATAGCCAACAAAATTAGCCCAACAAAATTCAATTTCTAAGTTCAACATATATCTAAAGATTATACATTTAAATCATGGATCCATAAACTAAGTCAAACTCAAATGCAAACAAAATGATATATATATGAAGCAATATTCATTTTTATAAACAAATACATATATTTTCTTAAATTAACACAAAAAATAGGCCAACAAAATCATCCAAAAAAAAGCCCAACAAAATCCAATTTCTACCCAACAAAATCCAATTTCTAAGTTTAACATATATCTAAAAATTATACATTTAAATCATGGATCCATAAACTATACATTTAGTTCAACCCAAATGCAAACAAAATGATATATATATATATGAAGCAATCTTCATTTTCGAACTTGATCCTCATTTTTATAAACAAATACATATATTGGAAAAAATTAAAGAAAAAAACTTTACCTAAGGCGGACGAAGACAGAGATTGGAGACAGCAGGTGGTAGATTGACTCACGACGATAACAACAAGAGAGGAGAAAAAGGTAATCATGAAGACGGCGGACGATAGTGGATTTGGCGACCAGCGGTAATAGGGAGGAAGAAAAGAGAAAAAGATCTTGGATGGGGGAAGAAGAAGGGGTTGCAGCCGTTTAAGGTACTACTAAGTCGTGTACAGGGGTCCACGATTATCTCAATCAACGCTGCATGACTGCCACATTGGCCGTCTGCGCGTGTCAGATCACAGGGACTCATGTACTGGGTACACGATTTAATTCTAATCATGTACTGGGTATACGATTAAAATATCTATTTTGTCAATATTATCCATCCAACTCTATTTTTGTTAATAATTGCCCGGTTTGTAAAAGAGGTTCGTATTTAGTATTTGAAGCATTTAGATTATCGAGCTGTTATGAATTTGAAAAGTTGAGAAAAAGACGAATGCACTGATGCAGGCTTCTTTTTACAATATTGTTCATACTTTTCTGTTCCCAAATTAATACTCTAATGCACTGATGCAGGTTCATTATCATGGTTCCGAACCTGAAAAATATGATCCAATTTATGTCTTGCGGTTTTCAATTCATGCTCTGTCAATGGGAATACATCGAAGCTTGGAATTTACCACCTTGGTTTGCTTGCAATTTGCAATTTTGTTAGTTTGTCTTCAGCTAATGATAGATTAAGAAAAATAAAGAGGTATGTATTATTTGATACTGGAATTGTCGATATGTTTTGTTCTTTGCAATTATTTGTAAGCTAAATGGTAACTTCAAGGTTAGCTTTTGGAATTGAAGGAGTTGGTATTCTGGATCTTACCATTTATTATATGAGACTTGTTCAATGTCGGTTAAGAATTAAAAAAAAAAGGCTTTAATGTTGTTTTGCAACCGACATTAATGTCTTTAATGTCGGTTGCAACCACCGGCTTTAATCACTAAAGACCTTTAATATCGTTTGCACTGACATAAAGGCAATCGACATTAAGGGGCTCTAATAACACTATCTTTTATACGGTTGCCAACCGACATTAAAAGCCCGAATTTCTCTAGTGAAAAAAGAGAAAACAATATTAAATTAACAATAAATACGTGTAAGCTAGAGAAAAAGAGAATTGAGTAGATACATCATTACTCATCATCGTAATCTAATTCAAATTATTCATCAGCACTTGAACTGTTATTGGGAGATAATTGTTCTTCATCATCATCGTTTATGAAGTCATGATCGCATGTACAATAATTGGTCTTTCACAACTATAGGATCAACGTCTACTCTGCATAAAGTGACCTCCTCAATGGTTTCATCCACTCGGACGCCACCAAAATTTCTAGTAAATCTAGTTGTGCGTTTTCAACATCATCCACTTCAGTACATCCCACATTCGTTTATTTTGGACTACTTGAACAACTTTCCAATTGCTACCATGTTTGATGGCATCAATGTAAAAGACTTATTGTGCTTGGATAGCAAAGATGAAAGGTTCATCGACATAACCAAAAGTGGTGATGTATTGATCGATTTGTATCCTAAATCCACATGTGTCCTATTACTTTTGTTGTTATCTGTGTCAAACATCTACACTTCAACAAGAAAACGCGTCTTCTATTTGCATATTGGAAATCTAATACTTTGTCTACAACACCGTAGAAATTGTTATCCACACTTGTGTTCTCACTGATCTCCCCGGCCACTAGGACTCCACTATTTTGTGTAGCTCGACGATTATCACGCTCTACAATATGAAATCGTACCCCATTAACAATGCATCCATTGTAAGAGCGCACCTCAGACGAAGTCCCATTACAAGTGAAAAGAAATCATCGGAGATATCTTCTTTCTCGTGTCGTTGTAGAACCTGAAATAATTAATTATACATTAAAAATGACTACAAAAAATGAATCATCCCTCAACTGTTGTCTACAAAATGACTATGTATACCTGAGATTTGAACCAATCAGAAAATTTGCGTTGATGTTTTATATATAAGTCAGAGGCGCTTTGAGCTTCACGACAAATTAACCTTGAATGTTGCCTACAAAATTGTCATTTAATGTTATATCAAAGGAGATACCCTAGAATTTAGAAAAGGAAAAAGTTTGAAACGTACTTGCGATAGTCTGTTATTTCTTTACAATTGTTGAGAAATGTACCAATGTGCAATACGCTTTTCTCCGCTGATAGCGTCCCTAAAGTTGACGCCCCTAATGTCGTACCCTCTGCCTAAATAATTCAACCAAATATCTCGTGATCGGGAATGTTATCATCATTTCGTTCATCTCTATTGAATCTCGTTTCAATCCCACTTATATATCGCGAGCAAAAGTTCCATGATTCATTCATTGCATATGCTTCCGCTATAGACCCCTCGGGACTGCTTTGTTCCGTACAAATTGTTCTAATGTTCGTAAACTTCTTTCAAATGGATACATCCAATTGTAACTAACTGGACCCACACTTTGGTTTCATATGGTAGATGAACTGCAAGGTGTACCATTACATCGAAAAAGGTAGGTGGGAATATTCTCTCCAATTTACAAAGTATGACTATGATGTCTGCTTGTAGTCTGTTCAAATCACTTATACATATTGTCTTTGTATATAAGTCACGAAAGAATGTACACAACTCAAAAATAGCAGTGGATACGTTCTTCGGTAGGTATGCTCAATATACAATAGGGAGTAGTCTGTGAAGCAATACATGACAGTCGTGTGTTTTCAACCCCGATATTTTTCCATCTTTATCATTGACACATCGTGATATGTTAGATATTGAATCCATCAGGGAATTTCACTGATTTCAAATACTTACAAAACGAAATCCGTTCACCATTTGTTAATTGTGTATGCTGCGTGTGGTTTTACATATCTGTTATCGACTTGTATCAAGTGTAGGTCCTTTCTTATCTTCAAATCTTGTAAGTCTACTTGAGCGTTCGTTGTATATTTGTCTTTCCTTCAATATTTAACAATGTGCCCACCAAATTGTCGCATATGTTTTTTTCAATATGCATTACATCTAATTTATGTCGCAACAATAGTCTGGACCAATATAGAAGTTGGAAAAAAATACTTTTTTTAGTCCAGTTTAGAATTCGTTTTTTTTTTTTTATCTTGCTTCGATGGATGTTTGCTAAGCACAGAAAAGTTTAGCGTATTTATTTGTTGTAATATCTCTTCTCCATTCATTACGACTAGTGGAGGTCTACGTTCAACTTTTCCATCATGTTGTCTACTTCGATGCCAACTATGATTCTTTGGAAGATAACGTCGATGTCCTATAAATGATATTTTTTCTTTTATCTCGAAGGACGAGTTATCTTCTTTACATATTGGACATGCTTGATAACTTTTGTACTCCACCCAAATAAGTCACCGTACGTAGGGAAGTCATTAATCATCCATAATAAGGTAGCATATAGTTGAAAAAACTCACCAGCAACAGAATCATAAGTTCACACACCAATTGTTCACAACTCTTTCAACTCTTCAATCAACGTTACAAGTAAACATCAATTTCCTTTTCAGGAGATTTTGGACCAGGTATGAGCAAAGACATGAAGAAGTTTGTTTCATTCATGCATTTTCCAAGGGGGCAAATATAAGGAATTATCACCACACCACATACTATAAGAAGTGCTTATATTTCCAAACGGATTGAAGCCATCTGAAGCTAATCCCAAACAAACATTTCGAGGATCTAAAGCGAAATGAGGGAATTCACGATCAAAATGTTTCCACCCCTCCGCATCAGCTGGATGTCGCAATACATCATCCGTTTCAACTCGCTTATCTTTATGCCATCTCATGTCAGAAGCGCCTTCTTTTTGATGCAAACAATCGTTTTAATCTCGGTATCAATGGAAAATGATGCAATACCTTATGTGGTATTTTTTACCCTTGCCATCATTAACTTTGTACCGAGATTCACCACAGACAGGGCATTGTTGCAAATCTGCAAACTCTTTCAAATACAGTTATCGATCATATTTGCACGCATGAATAGACTCATAAGCTAGGCCTAAATCACGTAATTTTTCTTTGGCTTCGTAAAAGGAAGTAGGTATAGAGATGCAGCTGAAACATTGCTTTTAACAATCCCAGCAACATGTCAAACGATTTTACTCCAGCCGTTCAAAACTTTGATATGCATCAACTGCACTAAAAAGTTCAAGGATGAAAATTGCGAACACCTAGGGTATAATTCATTACATGCTTCGGTCATTAAATCCTCGAATAAGTTCGTGGTATCTCTTTCTTGACCATTAAAGGACTTTTCATTCTCAATCCTTCCTTCATTTGAATTTTCGTTTTCAATTGGAACTTATAAATCTTTTATAAGATTCAACATCTCATTTTCTTCGACAACATTACTCTTTATACTATCTACTTCAACATCTTGTATTGAATGACTTGTATGACTTCTAGATAAGTTTATTGGTTCTCCATGATATACTCATTCACAATATAAAGGGAGATATTCATATGTTAATAGATGTCGTTCCATAATATTTTATCTTTTCCCAAATTGAATTCATACAATTCTTGCATGAACATCTTATTCGTCCGGAATCATTAACTTGAAACCTTGCCATATCTAAGAACTGTGATACTCCTTCTCTATACTCCACTGATAACTTATTCCTTAGTTTAATCCATTCTTTTTTCATCCTTAAAAATAAATATTTTCTGATCAACTTGTAATCCAAAACAATAACCTGGATTAGAGGACAAAGTACAAAGTATTATTAAGCATTGAGTTCCATAATTTTCATTTTTAAGGAAAAATAAACGCATGGCCCTAGACCGTTTAAATTGTCTTAACAACTTTCAAATGTTTTATTTAATACGTCTCCAAGCTTTCAATTTTGTGTTTAATATAGGCCTTTCATCTATTTAACATCTTCTAAAATTTACAAGCCTATTGGACACAAAATTTAAAGTTCAATTTTCTATTAGACACAAAATTTAGTTTTATGTCTAGTAGATTCTTTAAACTTTTTTAAAATATTAAATGTGTTAAGTACCAAATTGGAGGTTTAAAGATTTATTTTATATTTTTTTAGATTAATAGGCCTTTCATTTATTCAACATCTTCGAAATGTTGAATCATGCATCCTTAGGCTCCAAATAACCAACACACATAGACATGTTTGTTATAAAATTACTCTCAACAATTTCAGAGAATTGTAAAACAAATATATTCTGCAAAATTGACGAGATATTAATGGGCATGATTTGTACAAAAAAAAAAAAATTCAGAGAAAATTTTAATGGGCATGATTTTAATGGACATGATTGTACAACAATTTCAGAGAATTAACAAAAGCGAATACAATATTGAAACACATTTTAATGGCATGATATTAATGGATATGATTTGTACAACAATTTCAGAGAATTAACAAAAGCAAATACAATATTGAAACACATTTTTAATGGGCATTTCACATATGATTTAAATAAATATACAAGATAAAATAAAATGAGAAAAATTACCAGCGAGGAGACGACGGTGGCGGTAGGCAGTTGATTGCAGCTGCTGACCAAAGGGAGGAGCGGCAGCGGCGGACGAAAAATGGATGAAAAATGGGAGAAAAAATGGGAGAGGGAGGGAAAGGAATTGGTGGAAAAAACACTTTTTATATTGTAAAGGGAGAAATGGGAGAAATATAGGATGGGAAAAATGAAAGAAAAATTGGATGGGAAAAATGAAAGAAAAATTGGATGGGAAAAATGAAAGAAAAATTGGATGGGAAAAATGGAGAAAATGGGAGGTAAAGTGTAAAAGAATGGGAAAATGGGGAGAGGGAGGGAGAATGGTGAAGAAAAATGAGGAAAATGGGAGAAGGAGGGAAATTTCAGAGGGAGAGGAAGAAAATGGGGGCGGCGCTGGTTGGGGGAGGGGGAGATTGGGGTTAGGGTTTTAGGAAAATGGGGAAAAAATGGGGAGTGGGAAAGAAGAAGGGATCTGGTTTAAACCAAACCCCTCTCCCGACGCTGCCCGACGGGCGACGGGAGATCCGTCGAGAGTTCCCGAGAACTCCCGACGAGCATTTACGTCGTCGAGAGAGACTGTCTCTCTCAACGACCTAACTCTCGACACTCTATTTAAGGCGTCGGGAGAAATCCTTTTTCTTGTAGTGACATCTAGTTCAGCCAAGTAGATATAAAATGATATATAATATGAAGCAATCGTCATTTTTTATAAACAAATATATATATTTTCTTAAATCAACCCACCAAATAAGCCAACAAAATCATCCAAAAAAATAGCCAACAAAATTAGCCCAACAAAATTCAATTTCTATTCATATAAGATTATACATTTAAATCATGGATCCATAAACTAAGTCAAACTCAAATGCAAACAAATGATATATATATGAAGCAATATTCATTTTTATAAACAAATACATATATTTTTAAATTAGGCCAACAAAATCATCCAAAAAGACAAAATCCATTTCTACCAACAAAATCAATTTCTAAGTTTAACATATATCTAAAAATTATACATTTAAATCATGGATCCATAAACTATACATTTAGTTCAACCCAAATGCAAACAAAATGATAATATTATATATGAAGCAATCTTCATTTTCGAACTTGATCCTCATTTTTATAAACAAATACATATATTGGAAAAAATTAAAGAAAAAAACTTTACCTAAGGCGGACGAAGACAGAGATTGGAGACAGCAGGTGGTAGATTGACTCACGACGATAACAAAAGAGAGGAGAAAAAGGTAATCATGTAAACGGCGGACGATAGTGGATTTGGCGACCAGCGGTAATAGGGAGGAAGAAAAGAGAAAAAGATCTTGGATGGGGGAAGAAGAAGGGGTTGCAGCCGTTTAAGTACTACTAAGTCGTGTACAGGGGTCCACGATTATCTCAATCAACGCTGCATGACTGCCACATTGGCCGTCTGCGCGTGTCAGATCACAGGGACTCATGTACTGGGTACACGATTTAATTCTAATCATGTACTGGGTATACGATTAAAATATCTATTTTGTCAATATTATCCATCCAACTCTATTTTTGTTAATAATTATTAAAATAATATTATTAAAAAAACTCAGTACATGTGCTAAAACTAGTATATTAAAAAGTGAGGATGTAGGAAAAACTTTTTTTGAACACTTTTGTCATTTCTTCAATTTACTAATTTACAAATATGCCATTAAAAGTTAATTATAAATAGTAAATAAATATAAATTATTAGTTATCAATATAATACATAATTAATTTTATTATTAATGATCAATAGTAAGTGTAATATAAATTTAAAGATTAGAAGGTAAAAAGTTTCTTCTTCATTAAATTAGATTCACTAATAA
>NC_052360.1:8936921-8949500 GCF_009727055.1 Benincasa hispida | reverse complement strand
ATAGTAAATAGATAATAAATTATTAGATATTAATATAATACAAAATTAATTAATTATTAATTATAAATAATAAGTGACTTTAAAATTCGAGAAGTTCTAACTTCCAACTTCTACTATTGTAAAAATGAGTTTTCTTGATCACCTTTTTCACTAACACCTAAAAGCTTCATTCTTCTTCTTCTTCTTTTCGTTCTCTCAATAAATTGTTTTTCAAGTCTTTTCAATTTTCAAAACATCTCAAGATGTCGATACATTCAAGTTGCAAAGAAAACATGTCTTACATCTACAACTTGAATCTTAAGATTGTGATGTTACACTTCAATTTTGATGAAGTTGAATAGGAGTGTTTTGTCTACCCATTGTTATGAAGAAATGAGCACTCTTTTTTGTTACTATTTTTTTAATTTTTTTTATAATCACTGTATGATTTAGATATTTGTTGAAAAAATAAAAAAAATAAATGATTTATCTCTTTTGACGAATGTGTATAACTGAGGTCTTGAATTTTCTTTGTTACTTGTCCTTCGTTGTTTTTTCTTATAATTTGTATATTACTATTTTATTTCAAATGATAACTAAAATACAATAGATTAATCTATCACATGCTTATGTTCTTTTTGTTGAATAAAAAATTATGTAACCTTATACATATTTTTCAATCAATTATAAATAGTAAATCGATTATCAATAATATATTAACAAAAAAAGTTGTCGTAATTATTAAAAATTAAAAGGATAGGACATAAAACGTTTTATTCCTTCATTTACAAAGAATTTTTCTTTAGTTATTATTAGAAGTAGCTTTATTTATAGTTAAAATCAAATTAGTAATACTAAATAAATCAAATTAGTATATTAATTTCATTGAGTTTAAAAGGTTGATTAGAAAAATTAATGGTTTCGAATTGGGAAGAAATAAGTTTTTCTAAAAAATGATGATAAGACCTCTATTTTTTAAAAAAATTTACATTAAAAACAATAAAGTGTAATCTCAAATCCACTAAAAATGTGGTATGAGATAAATTAATATAATTTTAATAAACCTAGGAAGATTAAATGAATAGAATGTAAAAAGTTAGAATAAATTAATTATTGATTTAACAAATTTTTATCTAATTATATTTAATATAACATATTAAAATTTTGGTATATCAAAAGTTATTATTATTATTAGGCGAGAGAATAAAATGACTATATTTCTATAAATCTACTAAATAATATTTTATCCAAACTATAAAAAAAAAAACTATTTTAATTTTTTTTAAATATAAACACTAAAACACTAGTTATTTTTAAATGTCACGTTATTGGACCTACTTTCCTTTATATTCTTTTGGTTGCTTGTAGAGATGTACGCGGGGCGGGGCGGGGCCGGGATGTTATTCCCCATCCCCATCCCTACTCCCCATTTCATTCCCCATCTCGGTGAAATTTTCACGGGATCGGAGCAGGAATTCCCCGCAGGAAATTCGTGGGGATTGGGTGGGGATTCCCCACGGAAAATTTTTACTCTTTTTTTTTTTTTTTTTTGTAAGAAACCAATTAACTTAAATCACTAATGTGAGTAAAATTTTAATTAAATAATTAACTCTATCACTAAATTGTTTATTATAATTATTTTTACATGAAAATTTGAATTTAAAGATAAATTACACAATTTTTTGGCTTTAAAAAATACTAATTATTCTTTTAGTAGAAAGAATAAATTTATAAATCAAATTATTTCACATATATAATCTAAATTTAATATTCAATTTATACATATTCATTCTATTTCCCAATAAATAATCAAATTTGAAATTTAAATGTAATATTTATGATAATAATAATAGCATAACATTAGATAACTATATGAAATAAATAGGTAGAAGCTACTCAGGGCGGGGGCGAGGGTAGGGGCGGGGACGGGGAACATTCCCCGTCCCCGTTTAACTCATGGAGAATTTTTTTCCCACTCCCTCCCCATTCCCCGCCTAATCGACGGGGCGAGCCCCATGGGGCCTATCCCCATGGGGAAATTGAACATCTCATAGATAGCCATCAATCCATAAATATTAAAATTTATAGAATAAGGGAAAATTAATTACAAATATAGAACAAAAATTGGCAAAAGACTAAAAAGCCCACACCCAGCCACTATTTCAGGCGACTATTAGTGATAGCTTTCGATTTGAGAAATGTGCTACCTCTAATAGTTTTGGCCGTTTGTTATAAATTTTCTTTTAGAAATTATAGACAATAAAATGTCTTCACCTTGTTTCATCGTTGATTTCAAAATGGTGGTTATCAATGATATCAATGATAGCTTCAAGCATTGATAACATGCTATCAGTGACAACTACTATTAATGATAATTTTTTAAAACATACCTTCTATCATAATAACATTCTATTTGTTATCGATGTGATGTTATCGGTGAGAGCCTCTATCATTGATAACTTTTTTTTCTATCATTCCTCAAACCTTTCTTATCAGTGATAATGTCTATCATTGATGTCTTTCTATCAATAATAGCTTCTATCACTAATAGTACTAATTATTTATCAATATTCTTGTGTCCCAATAATATATTATTAGTCCTAAGTCAACCCCAAATTTTTTACATTTCCTCTCTCTTCATCCTCCAATCAGGCTCTCTCTCCCTCTGCAAACAGTGTCATCACTGGTGGTTGAACTGACAGTCTCTTCACACACGCCGTCCACCCTTATTGCCGACACTCTAATACCGTTCTGCCATATAATGTCTTTGCCCGTCCCAACCCCTATTTTCTCTCTTCGCACATCTTTCTCCTTCGACCTCACACATGTTGAGATAAGAAAGTAGAGAACTAAGAGGAAATCAAAAGGAAAAAGAAGAAGAAGAAAGAAGGAAACTGAAGAAGGAAGAAAGAAAAGATAAGAAAAGAAGAAAAAAAAGAAGAAAAGAAGGAAGAAAGCGCTGATTAGGAAGAAGAAAGAGTAAATTTGTAATATATAAATTTTTTTAATGTACTATATAAAACTTTTAAAACCTAATCGATTAATTTATAAAGTCTTTCATATGTGCCAAATTGAAGTGATCGGCAACAACTTCATTTCGTGAAGTTTTTCCTGTAACGATCCGACTTTCTAATACATCTCATAGAACCATTATTATATGCATGCATAAATAATTTACATTGAAAATAAGACAAAATGGACTATTTTATTAAATAAAAAATTTAAACAAAATTTCATCTCAAGATTCCATACAGTTTAGTTCGGGGTACTTCTAAAACATAAATTTTAAGATAAGGGAAATTAACTGAAAATGAAAATCTCTAACATCTAAATTCTGTAAAAAAAAAAAAAAAAAAACAAGTTCACGAAAAGAAGACTGTCTAAACATGACAAAACATATGAACTCAAATGCGGAAACATTTTCTAGTCCCATTGGCACTGTCACGTATTCCTCTTGTCAATTGTCCAAGTGTCCTTTTCCTTACCTAAAAAACATGTAAACATAAAGAATGAGTATAAAATACCCAGTAAGTAACCCCATTACCAGGATCAGGCTATGCCTTCGTACATAGTGAATGCCTGGATTAGTGGGACAATCATACTATAACTGTTCCAGAATGGCTAACTAAGGGGATAACGTCTCTCGCCTTAACATGCATGTCAAGTGGCTTTATGACATACCATCAAGTAAAACATGATAGTGAAACAGTCGATTTATGAAGTCGTAGCAAGCTAATGAGCCTATCCGTTCACGCATGCCTAGTGGCTTAATGGCACGCCAACAAATAAACATGGAACTAGACCCATCGGTCTCCTATATCAAAAAATGCATCAAGCGAGGTGGTTTATCAGCCCTTCTAGTCTAACATGCATCATATACAAAAACTCATAGGAGGTCCCACAAATAGAACATAATATAGTACATAATTGCAACATGCATCAATTTCATGCATCAAATGAGTATTACATAATCCAATTCACACTACCAATAATCCAATAAATAACGTGATAACTCTAAACTAAGGCGTTTGGCACGAAGACACTAGTAATAGTATCACTTACTTCAAAGCTTAAGCTCAAATAACAGACAAAAAGATAATTCCCTTCTTGGCTTGAAAATCTTGGATCAAGATTCCTAATGCAAAACACAACATTCAATTTCAACTTTTGGGACCAATTCCAAAACACATAGAGATTCTTTCCAATGATCTCCAAATCACTTGCCCAAATCTTGCCAAAATCACTCTTAAAGTGATGGACAGCTTGCTAGAAACGTCTCAAAATCTCAACTTCAATCTCCTAAAATTAAAATTAAACCAACAATAAAACTAAGAATCAAAATCCCCAAATTTCAATAATTACTGACGAGATTGAATGGTTTTTAAACCTTACATACAAAAAACGTGCCAAAATGCTTCAATCTTGTTGGG
This sequence comes from Benincasa hispida, assembly GCF_009727055.1. Classification (NCBI taxonomy): domain Eukaryota; kingdom Viridiplantae; phylum Streptophyta; class Magnoliopsida; order Cucurbitales; family Cucurbitaceae; genus Benincasa; species Benincasa hispida. The sequence continues at coordinate 8,945,091 of NC_052360.1, read as the reverse complement.
CTACGACCTTAATGATGGAACATAAAAGCATGCAACGAAAGTAATCAAAATTAATAAGCACTCTTATCACACTTAATTTGAGTTTAAAAGCATGCAAGAACATAGATTTAAAAAAAAAGGGGGTTTCAAGAATATATTGCCTTTGATGAATCTTCTTCAAAATCTTGCTCTTCACTACGAATTGGATCTTCGAATTCACATTAAATCACCATAAAGATCTTCTCTACTATTTTCTAACTCGGGTTGTGTGGTGGAAACACTGAATTGAGGTCAATTAGGTTGAGAAAGTAGTGGGTTTTGGAAAGAAAAACTAGAACTTCAGGTTTCAAACTTGCATGAATCTCTTCCACTTTGAAAATCTAAAGCATTTAACCATGAATAACATGCAAATAATTGAGCTTCAGTTCTATGATACCTCAAAGAACATATCCAAAGTGGGCTAGGTGTTTAATTAGGAATAAACCATTTCAATTAAAGATGAAAACATTCAATTTTCTAAATTTTAATTTAATTTTCATTAAAATTAAATTCAAATATAAAAAATCAAATCTCAATTTGATTTTTTTAAAATTAAATAAATTATTTATTTAAATAAATAATTAATTCAATAATTCAATATCAAATATTAGATTAATCAAACACCTAATTTATACATGAATCATATTCATGTAATTCAATATTTAAATCAATATTTAAATATTTTAATCTCTCCGATTTCATTCAATTTTGAAAAAATTAAACGTTTTGATTATATTGAATAAAATTAATCAAACCCTAGTTTGAATTTGAACACTTCGAATTCAAAAATCCTAATTTCAATTTGAACTTTCAAATCATCTCAATTCACTAATCCAAGATATAATTTTACGAACTAGTAGAGGGACCTTATGGACCTACAAATCATGAATTTCAACGATTTGAGATTAATTGGCTAAACTCTTTGAATTAATCAATAATCGTTAACTACCGAGACAAACCACTATAGCTTGATAGTTGCACTATCCTCACCGTAGATAAATTTTTATCCACTTTCACCATTCACAGGTTGTTCATATTTATAGCCATGTCAAAATTACCGTTTTATCCCTGTAAATACATTTTGCTCCTTAAACTCCCACTGGACCTTTATTAAATAATTGGTTTATAGTTCAACTAATAAACCATGGCTCTCTTGATCATGAAAGGGTGGGACCCAGTTGTTCAAGACTAGGTATCAGTACTTAAGAGAACAACATATCTGCTAACCCTAAGTCGGGGAAGAGCGAATTTCATCTTGCGGGACTATGTTTCCAGCTATCTATCCAGCCTTATCCCCAAAATGGGAGGCCTATTGAGTAGTGCTATTGGACTATCCTCACCTATGCAGATCAAAGGATAATCCCGAATCAGGAGTTCATAGTTAGCTCAGGATTAAGAATCGAGATACCCTAAGTCATCGAATTTGAAACAGTCAGTTTTAATAGTAAACGGTTGTTATAAAGAAAAATGACTATTTCGAGGTCCAATCTTATGCAAACATCCTTTCAATAGGATGCCTCCACTAGCATGTCTCCACATGAATGATTTTGTATCAATATACAAAGTGAACCGCATCTAATAGTGTTACCAAGATGAGGTACTCAATCTCATCCATATACTTAGAGACCATGGCTATATACTAAAATTTGATCCACTTTTATATCTCCACATAAAATTAAAGTATTCATATTATAGCCATGAATTTGTTTATTGGATTTTAGTATTCATATTATAGCCATGAATTTGTTTGTTGGATTTTTGTAACAGAATGCAATATCAATAATAATTTATTGAATAAACAGTTCAATAATATTTTTATTGATAAATAGAATATATTTCCAGGATTTATGGATCGCAAGTCTTATAACAGAATCGCAAGTCTTAATACTCCAGTGAGTTACAAATATATACAAATGTAAAATGTACACATTGTTGAGATTAAGAGAGAAAATACAGCTAAGACATCTTTTATACCCTTGACTTAAACATCTTAGAATTTCAATCCAACCTCTAAAACATTGTGGGTAACATCAAAATGCATGCCAAAACTTGATATGCATTCAAAACTAACTTAGATCTCAATGAAATTTATCAAATCTCGAATAAGAAGACCTTACTTACCAGAATCCAAATAATGTGACGAGCAAAAGAGGTTGACGACGCACAGGATGGCGGTGGCTAGACAGCGCGGACAACGGGTCTAGCGCAACAGGACAGCTCCATGAACGACATGCAAAACGACGACAGGTGGCACAGCGTCCGCGGACTGGAGTGACGATGAACTTCATCATGCGTACGACTTGGATTCGGCATGAACAGAGATTGGCGTGGAAGGTCCAAATGAGTGATGGTGGGCGGCTAACGGTAGCTGGGCGCCAGCGGAGAACGGCTAGCTGAGGGGTGGAACAAGAGGAAAAATAAACTCCATATATATGTGTATACCTTTTCCTTATTAAATTCCAATTCCAAACTAAAGTCTTTTCCAAAACACAAATCCTTCTCCTTTTCCTTCTCAAGATCAAATCTTTAATCCACGAAAAGCCAAAATTAAAATATCAATTAAATCTAAATAATTCAATTATCTCTAACATTAATAGAGATAAAACTCAATATTTTTCTAAGATAATCAATTCAGTTCTATAATCAATTAAATTTAAATTAACTATCAAAGCTTTATCATTATCTCAATTTGCGAATTACTAAAATTAAAGAAAACTGAAATTCAATAATTCGAGATAATTATCCTAAATTTTTTGAAAACTTGGGATGTCACATTTCCTTTCCGTTTGTGTGTGCGACAACGAGGATATTTTGAGATAGTGTTCTCTTAATTTTTGGATTCCTCTTTTATTATTAATTCTAAGATACCGAGTTGTGGTATAGGAGTGTCCAATAGTACGTGTTGGACTATTTAGGGTAGAACCTGCAGTTGCATAAGGCTGGACGCAGTGTCGAGTTTGGAGCGAACTGGTATATTTTTCGATGTCGTTCTCTTTTTTCCTATTCTTTATTATTTGATAATTTTATGATTGTAAGTATAAATTCCTAACATTAATTATTTAACTCTTATATTTTTCACATAAACTCTTACAATTATATATGTTTAATGCATGAACTTTAAAATGTTGATTAATGGTTCTAAAAAATTTTAGAGTTCTTTTTTGTCTATATATTTTAAGAAATTTCTAAAAAGCCTCTAAATTTTGGATATTTGTCCTAATTCTTAACAAAAAAAAAATACGGGTATCTTGCTTGCAACCAAACACCTACGAAGGAAAATTTGAGAACTGCATGGAATTAACTTTCGAAAAACCTCTGAAAGCCAACACGACGAAAAGTTGGATTCCAATTAGAGATGTCTAATTTATTCGGAGCCCCGTTTTGTTCGGGGCAGGGATTCCCCGATTAAGCAGGAAATGAGGAAAAAAATTCTCCGTGAGTTAAACAGGGACGAAGACGGAGAATGCATTCTCCGTCTCCGCTCCTGCCCTCGTCCCCGCCCCGTTTCTCGTCCCCACTCCGATTAGCTTCTATATATTTATTTAGTAGAGTTATCTAATGTTATGTTATTATTATTTTTATTATATAAATACTACGTTTAAATTTCAAATTTGATTATTTATTGGGAAAGATAATGAATATGTTTAAATTGAGATTATATATGTGAATAATTTGATTTATATTTATTTCTTTCTACTAAAAAAATTTAATTAGTTTTTTTAGGCCAAAATTTGAGTAATTTATCTTTAGATTCAAATTGTCATATAAAATTAACCATAATAACCAATTTAGTGATAAAGTTAATTATTTAATTACAATTTTCTCATATTAGTAATTTAAATCTATTGATTTTTTAAAAAAAAAAAAAAAAAAAAAAAGGTAATGAGAAAAAATTCTCCACGGGGAACCCGATCCCCGCGAATTCTCCGTGGGGAATTCTCGTCCCTATCCCAGTGAAAAATTTCACGAGATGGGGATCGGAAATGGCATCCCCGGTCCCGTCCCATCCCGTGGACATCTCTAATTCCAATCCCTTTTGAAATGGCAAAAAAGATTATACCCAAAAGAATATAAGTGTTTGGAATACATTTTCAAATATTTAATTTAAAAAAAATAAATTATTTTGAAAGAAATTGGAGTGTTTGACAACCACTTAAAATAGTTTTTTAAATATATTTTAATATTTTTTTTATAAAAATATTAAAAAATGAGTTTTTTTTTAAAACTCTGTTTCACACCTTAATTCAAACAAGCCCTTTTATTTGCAAAATATCTATGTCACGTCCATGAATTCCACTTGATTTATCGATGATTAAGCACCACTTTAAATTCCCTTTAGACTTTTGACAACAAAGATATAAAGCTTTTAATATAATGGCTCTATATATATTTTTTTTTCCATAAAAGAAAGGGAAAAGAGGAAATTTTTTTCCTAATTATGACATTTTTATATTGACATGTGTAATTTATAAAAATTAACTTTTAAACTATTTAGTTCATGTACTATGTAAAAGTTTGAGTATCTCATACTGCCTACTATTAAACTAAAAAAATAATATTCATAATTATTGTTATTAAAAAGGAGTTTGTGAGATGAATTTATTGTCAACTCATATAGAATGATGGACTACACAAAAGAAATAATAGAAAAAAGCACACTATTTTCTTTTTTCTTCCTTTTTTTCTTTTGAAAATATTTTTGTGGTAGACACTTTACTATTTTTCCAATAATTGATGTGCTAATATATTTTTATTTTGTTTTGGCTTTATCCTCTTAAGGACAACCTTTAAACCTTATCATAATTTAAAGGTGTAGAAAGAATGTCATATGTGAATGAATAAACAACCAATTTCCCTGTTTTTTCAATAATTGATGTTCTAATAATATCTATATATATATATTTATATATCTTCTAAAAATTGTCCTATTTTGTTAGTCAATTGGACACTCAAATCCCCTTAAATTTTGTCTTCTTTACGACTTTTTTTTTTCGTAACGAAATTGTCTTTCTTATAATATGACCTCCAAAGAAAATTATATATAAAAAATTATTGAGTTGATGGATCCCTTTGGAGACTATAGACACACTTTAATGATTGAGTTTATATTCTATTATATATATATATACACACCTTAATTAACTCTTAACTATCAAATCGAACATAGTTGAACTAGCATTCAAATATGTTAGAAACTACGAGGTTTGTGATTTGAATTTTTACTCTGATTGTATTAAAAAAAAATCTTTAATCAAAACAACCTTGATTAATTTCTTTTTTATAATTGTCTCTCTAATACTTAAGTAAGTTTTAATTGTCCTTAAATAACCATATAAAATTGTTGGCACGTCTAGGGTGTCCCAAAGCAACCTATTTTATGGTTAATTCTTATTGGTTAAATTGTAAATTTAGTCTCTATGGTTTATCATTAGCATTTAGTCTCTGTAATTTGATATCATCCTCATAAATGATCTACGGTAGAAAAATATATAAAAATTTTGTCAAATCATTGAGAAAAGTTTGATCTAACTTTAAGAATTAAGTTATAACTTATAAAATTATAAAGAAACTATTAATTAAACCATTCTTTTCCGTAATTGCTCCAAAAGCTGATGGAAGTTGATTCTCAAAGTCACAATTTCCAATCAATCAATACAAGTTTAAAATAGTCTAAATTCTATTAATACAACTAATAGAATCAACCAACCACAATGTAGAATTTGAGACGATTAAAGTATCAATCCTCTTAATTAAGGACATATATAATATTGTAACCAGTTCAACTATACTTAATTGAAATGTTAACTTATGACACAAGAGTTTGGATTCTCCTCTTCACCATACACATCATAATTATGAGCATAACTATGATGATCATAGTTTTTATACAATTTAAGCAGCTCTTCCATCTTTTCATTTTGGTTCTTCAGCTCTTCCTTCTTCTCTTCCTTTGCAGGGCCGATGCTGACAACGTCGGCGTTCGGCCAATGCTTTCGAATCTTAGTGATGACATCAACAGGGTCTACATCCCCAATCACCGTCAACTTTTTGTCTTTCATGTCCATGGCGATTGATTCAATTCCTGCCATTGAAATAAAGGTGGAAAATTTTTTACCTTCATCTTCAGAGAACGAAAAAAAAAATTGAACATGATACTTGTATTATCAATCTCGAAGTCAGATATCGATTTCTCCGCTGTCCAAAGGGGAGGGTAAATTTTGGTGAAAATTTGTAAGAGGGTTATAGGTAATTAATTACCTTGAAGAACAGATACTACTTTCAAAGCCTTTTGCTTTCCTCTATCATCATGTAAGTCCAATTTCAATACCACTTTCTGCACACAGAAGATTATTTTGTTACTTAAAATCAAATATCCTCCAAGGAAAGCTGCAAAGAAAAGAAGAAAAAGGAAGTAAACTCATTCTAATTCCCAACCCATATGTAAGAAGTCTTTTGAGGGGAGATTTTCAAATATACATCCAACGATTATTAGAAGACTATTTCGTTCTCATTGAATAATTTTTTCTCTTGTACAATTTTTTGCACAATCGCTTTAATTTTGCTATTGGAAATCAAATAGTAAATAGTAAAATATAAGGTAAGAAAACTCACTCTCATTTTGAGTTTGGAATTAGAATTTCAATATGGGCTGCTTCAGTTGGGTAGTGAAAGGAAGTTGAGAGGTGGAGGAAATTTTATGCAGAAGAAGGAGAATATTGTTTGTGGAGGAGGAATATGGAAGATGGGTGGACAAGTTTTAAATAAGGAGAGAGGAGAGAGGAAATTGGAGGTTTGAAATATAGATATTTTTTTAATGCTAATTTGAGTTAACTTTGCCAAAATTTAGATTAGAATAAATTTGATTTGGAGAGCAAGAAAAAAAAAACAACTTTGATTGAAAAGTTGTAAAATGAAAAGAAAAGTCAGAAGCGGGTATAGAACTATAATTATGCATTTATATAATGATGTATTTATAGTAACATTGTCATGAGGTTCATCTTCATTCTCACAAGATTAGAATATGAGTTTTTATTTTCCTAATCTGAACATGTTAGGATTAAATTATCTAATTAATATATAATGATTAGGTGGTCCGGAATTTATTAAAGCCTGTGTCCACTTTCATATTGAACTTGTTTTCTCTAGTCTTTTGGGGTTGTTATGAGTTGAATAAAGCTCAATTTAGTACTATCTTTGTGTAACAATTTCTCTTGTACTTTTTGTAGGTGCTTGGTTTTAAGTAACCATCTTTACACTGTCCATCACAAGATCTATTTGAACTTTTGGATCACCAGGATATACTAGTCAAACCCTTTTGAGGTATGCACTCAAATTTTGTCGTGTCTATGTTTATGATAGGCTTAGACACACAATATATGGTAGCTTGCATCCAAATGATTAACTATATTATATAAGCAACTGCATGGTCTCCTGAATATTACAAATTTCTCTACAAATATTTCATAGCATTTTAGCTCATGATGTTCAATTTTGTCATCTTGATGCTATCATGCTAGTGACATTTAAAGAACTAAAGAATTTAGAGAGCATATGTAGAGCGCATTAAGCATACGTAAGGTGTGTGAGGAATGACATACATGCATAGTAATTATTTTCATATGGATTATCAAAACTAGAAGAAATTTGGGCTTTAATGTCGGTTTTAAACCGACATTAAAGATAATGTTATTAAAGCCCTTTAATATCAGTTTTAAACCAACATTAAAGGACTTCAATAACACAGCCTTCAATGTTGGTTGCAACTGACATTAAAGGCCTTCAGGTGAAATTTCCAACCGACATTAAAGACTGTTTTTTTAAAAAAAAATTCTTAACCGACATTGAAGCCTGAATCTGTCTGTTTTTTTTTTAAAAAATTTCGTTGCTGAATCCATTTTTTTGGTAAAAAAGTATAACATGACACATTATCATCGAACGTTGTGGCTATGACATATTATTTATGTATGGATTGCAAATCTATTACATTTAATCTACAAATTCTGCTATAAAATTATAATTTAAAAGGTCGTACAATAATTCAGCTCTTAAAAACACAAATTACAAGTAATACAAACATTATGATTTTATAAACATTATGAGTTTACTGTCCCTCTCCACTTGGTAAGTATGAATCCCTTCATAATTCTTCTTG
>NC_052360.1:8765189-8936911 GCF_009727055.1 Benincasa hispida | reverse complement strand
CCCCCCCCCCCAGCTTCAGTAGTGTCTGGTTATAGGCATATTTGTCTGACCACTGTTGTTCAAAGGATCACAAATAAAAAAGGTTTAAGACAAATGACTGAAAGTGAAAATGTAATCAGAATTCATATTCAACTAACTGTGTTTATTGGAATGTGTATAAATGGTACATTCAAGGAAAAATTCTTTACTAGAGTTCCCCAAGAAAAAGCATAAAGAGGTTGCGATACCAAATCTATACTTCCTTTGTTGCACCTGCAAAACAAGAAAACTCAATAATTGAATAAATGAGAGAATCTTCTTTTTAGAATTGTGAGTCATCAACTAAAATTTATTAAAACTGTGAGTCAAATATTCTTTTAGTATATTTAATTAGCATAATGCACATGTTCTCAAGCCAATCAATCGTTTAGTTCCTGCATCTATCGCTTAGCTCCAGTGACCCATCGTGTAGCTTAATCGTTTATTAAACGATCTCGCGCATAGGCTATCGTTTAGCTACCGCGCCCATCGTTTAGCACTGATGCCTTATCGTCTAATGCATTCGCCTATCGCTTAACGTCATCACCTATCGCTTAGCATTCCGCCTATCGTGTAGCGCGTCTGCTCATCGCTTAGCGTAGCACGACTATCGTCTAGCACTCATGCACATCGGGTAGCGCCATCGTGTAGTCTATCGCTTAGCGCCTGTGCATCTGCTATACGATCGTCCAGCGCCCGTGCATCTGCTATATGATTGTCCAGCGCCCGCCTACATAATTGTTCAGCAACCTCGTATATCTACACGATCGTCTCGCACATCGCTTAGTTTCGTGCATCTGCTATACTATCGTCTACCTCATCGTTTAGCTCCCCACATCGCTACACGATCGTCCAACGCCCACCTACACAATCACCTACCTCATTGTGTAACGCTACCCATTTGCTACACAATCGTCTACTCAACGCCTTGCGCTTAACATTTCGCTTTCACTGCTCTTGCTCACACANCTTAACATTTCGCTTTCACTGCTCTTGCTCACACATACCCAACGCAGGAGCAACTCTTGGCAACGCCTCTTGCCATCAACAAATGTATCATATACAAAAAAAAACCATTAATCAAACGAATTTCAAAGGCCATAGACACATAAAAAGTAGGCCCAAATCTAGGAGCAGAGAGACATATTGAAGTGGAATCGCAACTGGCTTTCATTGAGACATTTACACAAAAAGTTGAGAGGCGTAACATAAGAACAAAAATTGCCATGAGTTTAAGAGAGAAAAGAGAAGTGCATATTGATCTGGACGATTGACGAACGACGAAATGCATCACACGGATCACCGTGTCTGCTCATCGTCTAGCGCAGCACGGCTATCGTCCAGCGCTCATGCCCATCGAGTGGCGCCATCATGTAGTCTATCGCTTAGCGCCCGCGCATCTGTTATACGATCGTCCAACACCCGCGCATCTGCTATACGATTGTCCAGCACCCACCTACATGATCGACATCGTCCAGCGCCCGCCTACATGATTGTCTTGCGCCCACGCATATCTACACAATCGTCTTGTGTTGAGAGAAAATTTGAGGGGCGAAACATTGAGACATTTACGCAAACAGTTGAGAGGCATAAAATAAGAACAAAAATTGCTGTGATTTAAGAAAGGAAAGAGAAGAAGATCATACTGATCTAGAGGAACAACGAACGGTGAACTTCAGATCGAATGACGAACGACGGCACACAGATCCAGACGACTTCAGATCTGACTTCACATCCGAGTGATTGGGTGCGGCGCGGGTTGCACGATGAATAGACCTGCACGAGTTGCATAGTGGCACGAGTTATGCTACCCATTGGCAAGGGTTTGGGAGAGAGAATTGAGAAAGAAGAGGGTTTGAAGAGGGAAGTGTGAGAATGAGAGGAAAAAGAAAATAGGGGGAGAGTGAAAAGGAAAAATTAAGTGGGTCTTTAATGTCGGTTTAAAACCGACATTAAAGGTACCTCTACAATGTCAGTTTAAAACCAACATTAAAGATCCACTTTAAAAAAAAAAAAACAAAACCGACATTATACATCCGATTTCACTTTTTTCAACCGACATTAAAGGCCAAAATTCTTGTAGTGAAATGAAGTATTGGAAATGAACCAACCATCGTGGGAGTTTGCATCATCAAGTGTACACATAGTTCAGTAAATATTAGAACTTCATTTTACAGTTGCATTTTCAGCTAAATCATCATGATACTGAAAAGGATAGTTGTTTTTCTTGAACTAGACCATATCTTCTTATTCAATTGGTTGACCTCAATCTAAATGTCGGATTCGGTATATATGACTATGAGGATTTCTAAACACCTTTTGTCAACTGTACTCAAGTTTGGTGAATTGTACTATAAACAAAATGGAAACAAAATTAGGATGTATAATTAAATTTAATTTCAAACATAACAAATAATTCTGACCAAATGATGATATGATGCTCCAACTGTTGGGGTCGATGCCCTAAAGTCTCGTGTTCTGTAGTTTGTAAACAGTATATACGAACACCTGTGATTGTTAGTATATGATATTTACTTCACATCTTGTTGTTTTGCTCGGTTATTTGTTTTATTTGCTTTACCACAAACCAATAAAAATAAAATCCATGGTTATCTATATGTGATCAAGCATGTATATGGTGACATACAAGTGGATCATGTCTTGAGTGATAACCAAAATGGTCTGTAATAAATTGATAAAGGATTGAAACCTTATCCTGGTAACGCTACAGATGCGGTCCGCTTTGGGGAATGGTCACAAGTGTTGTGACTTGTCACAGATGGTCTGATCCTGATCATTCGTGTTGGGGAGATGTGAGTGGGGGCATCCTATACAAAGAGTTTGTATAAGACCTGACCACAAAGTGTTAATGTCTCGTTATATAACACCGTTCATTACATAGACTTCACTTCACTAGGATGACCATAGGTAACATGACCTCAATCCTAAGTGAGTTGGGAACTCCTGCCATTGAGGGCGGTTCTTTGATTTTTATGGGTGCTAGTGGCCAGGTCGCCGATTCAAACCTACCATTTTAGGGATTCGTCTGATTTGGGAGCTGAGAACTCAACTACACAAGATGAAATTTACTCATTCCCTGAGGTAAGGGTAAGTAGATAAATGACTCCCTTAAGGGCTGATTCCGGGGCTTGAAGATGTGGCACCACACACCTTCTCTTGACCCGAGAGGTGTTCACATATAGTTGGACTATGTTGTACTGTTCATTAGAGAAATTAGTGGTACTTAAGGAGTGAGATATAACTACGGGGCAAAACGGTAAATTGGCCCAGTTGTACTTACGAGCATCTGTGAAGAGTCATCGTACTCATGATTGGTTATATCCGATGGACACAGAAATATATCTGTGGTAAGAAGAGTTCAGCTGTTGGTCTTTAGTGGAATCACTAACAGCTAATGGATGGTAGATCTCGTGGCTAAAGAGTTTAGTCAACTATTCACGTACCGTTGGAGCTTCGGGCCACAGGTGCATTAGGTCACTTGGGTAGCTTGGATAAAGTCGAGAACCAGTGCTTGGGTTAATTTGAAATATTCAAATTAGCAAGAGGAAGTTCAATTATATATGATATAATTGGACTGGTTAATTATATATGATATAATTGGCTAAATGTATGAGATATATTATTTTTTTAGGAAATTAAATATAAACATGATTAATATCAAGTAGAGGAGAAAATGTTATAGTAGATATATGATATCAAACTATAGAATATAAATATAATATGATTATATTTATTAATTAAATTAATTGTTTAATTATTTGAAAATTAACGGATTTATCCACATTCGGACGTGGAAAGTAGAGCTGCGATGGTTATGGTAACTGGCGGATTAAAACAATGAAAATCGTTTTTATTTTGATCATTCATGCACTCATATTATTGCCTGCACCTAAAAGAATCTGTGAAAGCGATCACGAGAGCCTATACGATAGAAGCTCGTTCGTCTAAACGATTGTCTGCCTCACGTTTTCACTAAACGATCGTATACATTTTACCTAAACGATCGTTCAATCTTTCCTACACGATCGTGTAGCTCTACTGTACGATATTAGAGTTTCATCTCCTACTTGCTTATCGTCTACATGACACCTTCTCCTCTGTCTTCTACCAAACTTAGCAAAGCCCACTCTTTGGGTTTTTTATGCCGAGAATACCCAGATTTCTCTTGTGGTAGTGTCATCCCCGCTGCAGTGTTTGTCTGCATTCTGATCGTGCTGTTGTAGTCGACATACTCATCGGGTGTTGGTAGATCCATTGGAGGTTTCCGCTGCTTAGGGTTCAGACGTTCGAAGAGTGTCTTCATTTGGTATGAACCCTTTCCATGATTTTACTGTATTCTGAGCATGCCGATAATTAGATTATATGTATAACTGTAAGTGTTGAATGTATGTCGTTTGTGTTTCGGTTACTGTGAAATCGGAGTGATCTAAACCCACTCATGGAACTCTCGATATGAGATCCTTGAATTGGTATAAGAGCCAGGTTACTGATACTTCGATTTCATTTGTTGCAATGAAATAACATATACATTCATGGTGGGTGCATTTCTACGTTGTTTTAAATGTTAATTCTGCTGTGGATGTGTCGGATTAATGGATGTTTTCGAGATGAATTGCCTCGGTTTGTTTAATTCCTTTTAAATTTGCAGTTGTTTGTAAAGGCCCCTTCATTTTTGGGCATAAATAATCGTAATCAAGTCTGTATTAAAAAATGTTTGAATTGAGTCGTTCGTCGAAGTTTTGGGAAAAGGTTGCGACTCTTCGAGGAAGGAGATGATCTAGGGTTGATCGCATCGTGCATAAGAGATTCTATGCGATCGCTATCCATCGCATCGTGAAGATGAAGAAGTAAGTGATTGCGGTTGAACGCATCGGTTAAACGATGGGGTATGCAATCAAGAGTTAGTCGTATTGGGTTTGTCTCTTATACACATCTAGATGTGTATAAGAGACAGAGTCTACACCGTGAGATCTATCATCAGCCTCGCGACACCTTTTGCGTGTCCCCCCAACGGATGGTGTTTAGGCTGTCTCTTATACACATCTAGATGTGTATAAGAGACAGCTTCATCGCTTAGTAACTAACTAAAAAATCGCTTAGCATCGCAAGGTAAATCGTTTACCAAGGTTCACACATCGGTTAGACGATGAGACGCTTGCGTATCGTTTAAAGCACGCTAGACGATCGTTTAGGCTGTCTCTTATACACATCTAGATGTGTATAAGAGACAGCTACACGATCGCTTAGTAACTCAAGGTAAATCATTTACCTATCGTCACGTTAAACGATCACATAGACAATCAGGCTTCGCAGCCTCGTCGTCGTCTACGCGATCGTTTGCTAATGTTCCTATCTTCTAGTGCGCACTGAACTATTGTCTACCTGCTGGAGTTTGCTACACGATGAAGCCCTCCTGGCAGTTCTAGACCCGGTTCACCTGTGAACTGGTTTGCTCGATGAAAAATGTAATAGATAAGGTTTTCATTTTGGTTTTTTGGTTTAAAGGCTTATCCCAGTCCATTAATCTCTTTGTTTAATACATGCGATGTATGTTTTATATGTCATATGGTATGCACATATAGTAAATCCCACCTTAGGTTATGCAATGATCATGCATCATCTCTTTATTATAATTGTTATAATTTAGAGAAGCGTGATTTTTAATTATGTAAGTGCATGCTCATGCATCATATAATATAAGAGTTATATTTATGCATGCTTAGAAAGCATTGACATGCATCATCTTTATATTATAATTGTTATAGTATAAGGGTAAATGATAGCATGTTTGCTTGGTTATTACGCGTAATATAAAAGTTATATAGTAATGACCGGACATTGCATGAAGCATGATACATAGGTTGTTTTATAATTGTTATAATCGCCTCGTTATACGCAATGTTTTTTAGTTGTTTCTTTTTAAGAGTTAAAGAGAAATTAGAACTAAAAGAAATCAGCAAGACATGCATGCTCACTTAGGTTTAATTCATGGTTTTAAAATGTTTAAAACTTGGATCATATAGACCTAAGATCACGGTTCTAATATGATTATAGGATTAAATTGGCTAATAAAAGGTTAAAATGTAACAAATCTATCTATAAGGTACCTTTTGTCTAAGGCGGGTTTTGTCTAGGCTGGGGTATTTAAGTTGACGGAAACGTAACACACCTACCTAGGAACTTACCTAGAAAGATGAATTAGATAGATTTGATGCATGCATGCAAGTTAAGGACAGTCCATTAAAGTGTTTAATGTGACTACTTGAACTTGTTTATATTTCATAAACAAAAGTTGTTTTTGAGCAGGCTTTAAAAAGACCACTTAGACTAAAATCAGTAACCAGATTGTTTAGGTTAATGAATCCCTAGGTAGAACATTAAGGGGGAGGTACATGGGGTATAAGATGTTTCACTTAAACCCTTCATTTTTCTCCTAAAGTCCACACCGTGAGATCTATCATCAGCCTCGCGACACCTTTTGCGTGTCCCCCCAACGGATGGTGTTTAGGTAGGTCAATATCAAGGTGGATGGAGAGAATGTTCATAGTAAGTGGGAGCGGGAAGTGCGACAACATATCCCTAAGTCTCCTTTGTTAGGTTGAATAAAGTTTCTGCGCATCGCCTCGAGGCACCTTGGGAGTGTCCCCCTAAAGGATGGCAGTTTTGCGCGTTTCTTTATTTGATCTCCTGTAAGAGGATAAAGTAACTTAGTCTCTTGTCGTAATCTGTCTTTTCCCTATGGTAAGCGCATTAAAGCGGGACTTTGGCATCGGAAACGAGAGGTTACACTTACACGGAATAGTTAAGGGTTAGATTCTGGATCGAAAAAATTGTGGTTGTTAGGTTCCGTTCCAAGAGTTAGTTTTGCCTAATGGCAATGTCTCATCCCAGTGAAGGGGCAACTAATCACCCCATCGGTGGCATTTGTCCTAACTTCCTGGGACATCATTGCAAAATAGTAGTCTATAACTTAGGGTACTTGAAACTGTTTTGCAAAACAAATGGGTTTAAAGTGGTTTAGCAAATTCTAATAAAGATTTGTGGCAAGATCACCAGTTCAAGGAGGCTACCAGGGAGCAAGAGGTTGAAATGAAGGCCCAGTATCCAGAGCTTTTTCAAGAATGAACTTTCGAGGACGAAAGTTCTTTGAGGAGGGAATAATGTAACACCCCGCACATTTTTTAGTAATAATGTAATTTCAGTAACTTTATTATTTGGAATTTCAGTAATTGTTATTAGTTGGAGGGCATTTTTTGGAATTTTGGACTTCAAGTGTAAGTGCGGGAATTTAATTGTTGGCGTTAAATTATTCAAATTGGAAATTAATGGCAAGAATTAATTTTCTTTTGAAAACGGAAAGGAATTAAATGTAATTATATTTATTTCCTTTTTTGTTTTATTATTATTATTATTATTTTTATAAAAAGTCAAACCCCACCCCCCTTTTCTTCCTCACGTTCGTGAGCCTGTTCGACGCCGCCCAAAGTCGCCGTGTCAGTTTCTTCTTCATAACCTCCGTCCACCACTGCTCAAGCGTCGTTCGCTTTTTCCGTCACTGGATCTATCTATTTGGGTAAGATTTTTGCCGTTTGGGTTTGTTTTTGGTTGATTCTTGAATATTCATTTACTTTTGGCATCAATTGGTTGATACCCATTGTGTTTCAACTTTGGATTCAAGTTTGTGAAGGTATTGATTGTTTAGTGAAGTTGGAGTTTGTTTTAGCGAGTTTTGATAAGTTTTATGCTTTGATTACCCTCTTGTGGATTAATTTTGGTTGTTGAGAAATTTTGATAAAGTCATTTGGAAGTGATTTTTCTGACGAAGCTACATATGGATAATTTATTTGAGACATTGGTAGTGAAATATGTATTTGATTCAAGCTTTAATCATGTAAGCCTAATTTCAAATTATGATTAGGGGGTTGATTCAAGAATTTCATTCAAGATGAAGAAGAGTTTGGTTTGCTAATTATTTCGGCTAAAAATTGGAGGTTTGGAAGGTGAATTCGAATTGGACCACACCTTGGGCAAGGTTATCTGGAAATATTTTGTAATATTTGAGTGTTTGGAATTTGGTCTTACTTTTAATTTTAAAGCCTGGTTTATGTTTAGGCTTGATTAAGGATTAAAAAATTTCACAAAGATTCAATTACTTTTTGGTTCGACCTAATATCAAGGTAAGTAATCTTACTACTGGAACTGCACACGGGCTAGACATTAGATGTATGCTAGCATGATAAATGAATATTATGGCAGAATGAAAGCATGATAGACTGATAGTACAATATGACCAAAGTATGTTCTGACACGAGATCTGAAATATTTATTTGGGCACATAGACACTTGAATGCTAGTATGAGATGGTATGTGATTCCAAATGATTATATTTGATCGGATGATGTTGAGGTATATGTGTAAGTTGTAAAGCCATGATGTTGAGGTATATGTGTATGTTGTAGAGCAATGATGTTGAGGTATATATGTATGTCATAGATTTATATAGTGATAATTATGATGTTGAGACTGTGCAAGTGTCCTTACTGATTAGTTAGATGCCCATTAGATTTTGTGTTTCCTTCAAGATTCACTAGTTTGTATTTCCTTCGGGATTCACCAGTTTGAGTTTCCTTCGGGATTCACCAGTTTGTATCTCCTTCGGGATTCACCAGTTTGTGTCTCCTTCGGGATTCACCAGAGGTAGTGGGCATACTTAACTATAGTAGGATAGGACTCAGTCTCCTTCTTGTTTCATGTGCATATGTGTCCCATTAGAACTAGAGCAGTTTATATGTTTCATCAGAGGTGGGTATCTAGAGGATATACATGCCCAGCCTAACCCCAGTAGTGGGTTACTTACTGAGTATTTTATACTCATTCTTTCTCATGTTGTTGTTTCATGTAAGGGTAGAGATGCACTGGCAATGGACAAGTGGAATTCGTGATCGAGCCACTGGGACTAGTTTTTACCTTCCGCATCATGAAATTTAAAGTTCTTCTCATGCTTCTCTTAACTTTTAGTTTTGATGTTTAAAACTTACTTTAAGAATCATTTTTCAGACTCATTTACTATCCTTTATGATTTATGGGTACCGTACTATTGTTTTAGTATTTGAATTTAATGAATGTCTTTTGAACTTACCTTATTTAATTAGCATTTATTTCGTCATAACCGAGTGTCGTTTTGAGTTCCATGCATGCATGTATTTAGTAACGGCCTAACTTAAGTCCTTGGGGGTAGGGTTGTTACAATTGGTATCAGAGCTCATGTTTTGGGTTCTGTACACTGACTTACTATGTAAGTCTAGATAGTCCCTGTGGCCCAGTAACGGATTCCTCGTCATCGCCAGATACGTCTTATCAATTATAAGTTTTATGATAGTTGTGCATTAAAATATTTGTTTAGCTTAAATGCACCAGTTATGTTCTAATGCTAGGTCAGTGACTCGTTAGAAGTTATTATAAGAGGATTATCAAGTACGACACTACAAAAGGAGAAAAATAAAATAGAGTAAATTATGAGGTCACTTGACACTAGTTTATCTCATGAAAATTATGTTAGAAACAAAAAAAATATATACCTCAATTCAGCAATGTTAAAGGTTGATGAAACTATGTAGAGTTATGACAATTTAGGAATGAAGGTATTTAAATGTTTAAGCCAATAAATAAAATTGTTGAGACAATAATTGATCAAGGACTAGTGTTATATTTTTGTGTTGGATAGTGCAATCGGTGGTAGTATAAATACACAGGCCAGACTCAAGTATAAGGTTAAAAGTTGTTTTATGAATAAGGAGGAAAAGAAGAAGAGTCTATAGATTTATTAAAGGTTTTGAGATATTAAAAACCTAATATTTCGAGAAGAATTTTAGAAAGAATTCATAAGTCATAATCATTTGGGTAATACTATGACTTGATGAACTAGGTAAAGTATGTGTAATGATATAAAGAATTCTTTTGGAATATCTAGCTAGGTAGATATCATTAAAGAAACTAAAATAGTTGGACATGACCTTGGACTTAAAGGGATTAAAGTAAGGTGTTATTTGTTTAGGTTGAAGGATTATTTTAGTATACCTAGACTAAACCCAGAGCCTTATTGTGTTTAGGAGATCCAAGTTAGACAGATTTGAAGAAACAAAAGTCTTTTGGAGTTTAAACGTGTGAAAATTGGCAAAGAGGAACTCTACAAGATAGAAATTCTTAGTGAGAGAGATAAGATTTATGGAGGAGTTAATTAAAATATACTTTAGTAAAGAGATTATGTTCCACATGGAAAGTGGAAAAAAAAAGGAGGTGTCTTGAATTTAGTGGTTTTATCAGAGATAAGTGTGAATGAGAGAAAAGTATCCAAGAAAGTTTACTCTTTTGGAAAGAGAAAGAAATTTAATGTGTTTGAAACTCCTAGTTAAGTATGGTTTGAAGGCTTGATAAGAGGGGTTACAAGATATTTGTTTTGGTGTAAAAGAAAAATACCTCATCATCATGTGGAACTTTAGGACAGTATGTGTTAGATGGAAAGATAGCTTATGTAGGTGATTGGTAAACAAGAATCTGTTACCGAAATAGATGGTTAAGAAGGGATAAGTTAAAATGGAGTTACTAGTAATAGTAGATGTTCGAGAACTATTGATATGGTATATTGAGGCTTCATTAGTTAAGACGTAAAACATTGAGGGCATTAGTAAGATTTAAGAGATTGTGACTTTGTGTGCAAGTGTTGAAAACATGAACTAGCAAGACCATTAATTTGATTGAGAAAATAAAATAATCAAACTCGAGGTAGACAATAATGGTATATGCACAAAAGTAAGTAAGTTGGATCTTCCAATATAAATATTGATATAAGGGATAGACTTGGCAATAAAGTTGAGTTGATAATAAGAAGTTACTAAAAGTGGGTTTAGAGCATTACAAGATAATATGTATTCTCTTGCATGGGCAATGAGTTAACTAGCTTTAGGGAGTACAAGTAATCCAAGCTAGGACTTATGAATCAAGAAGGTTTTATCGTTAAAAAAAATGACTTCAAGGATCAATTGTGGTTATTACGAGGTTATGAAAATGTGTTATCAATTGACTTATGTTTTAGCATCCAGGGACTTGAAAACCTCATTTTCGGGGGGGAATTCTAGAGTCGTTCGCAGTGGGGTCTAAGTAATGATATGTGATTGTTTCAAGCCTAAAGAATAATATGAGGATAGCTCAAGCAAGTTTTATAGCTCATGACAGCATAGAGCCTCATAATGAGTTTCTCATGAATGTGAGACTTAATTAGATAGAGTCATTCTCAGACATGTAGACCCTAGGAAAGACATCACAATTGGCGCTTCTAGAGTAGAAGCAGTTTTCAGTTGACTAGATTTGTTCTGATACGTATCTTCAGATGACGCATTATATAGTATGACCAGTTTCTTCACTGCACATATAAAGTTTTCCCTGTGACATGGTAGGCTCAGATATATGTTTTTAATATATAAGACTTTCTTAATTTCATGACCGTTTTCACAGTTCTCAGCTCGGATGTGTAGAAGTGTTGCTTATTTTCAACATCTTAAGTTTCATAGTTATTTATGGAAGGGGTTATTACACCTCTTTTGTTACTAGTTTTAGCTATGTCAAACGATGACCCTCATTTTGAATCTAGTTTTTTTCTAAGAGTCTCCAGTTAGCATTGGGTACTCGATTGGATTTTGGTACAATTTTTCACCCATAAACTGATGGTCAAATAGAACATCTGAACCAGATATTAGAAGATATGTTGTGCACTTGTGCACTAGAATTTTCAGAGAGTTGGGACTCTCACCTGCATTTAATGGAATTTGTATATAATAATAGCTATCAGACTGCCACTGGCACATTTCCATTTGAGGCCCTATATGGAAAGAGTTGCAAGTCTCTAGTATGTCGGGGTGAGGTTGGTGAGAGAAAGTTGCTAGGTCCTGAGCTAATGTAGACCACGAATGAGACAATATAGAAGATCAGAGCTCGTATGCAACCAGCTCAGAGCAGACAGAAGAGTTACGCCGATGTAAGTCGTAAGGATCTGAAATTTGAGACTGGTGTGAAAGTGTTCTTAAAAGTGGCACCTAGAAAAGTATTCTGAGGTTTGACAGGAAGGGAAAGTTGAGTCTGAGATTAGTTAGACCTTTCGAAGTCCTGAAACGAGTTGGCCCCATAGCTTACCATTTGGAATTGCCCCTAACACTGTCCTCAGTTCATAATGTCTTCCACGTTTCGATGATAAAGAAGTATATAACAGAACCATCCCATGTAGTTGACTACGAGCTCTTACAGTTGAATGACAACTTAAGCTACGAGGAGAAGCCTATAGAGATCCTCGTCAGAGAGGTAAAAACATTGCACCGCCGGGAAATTGCTTTTGTGAAAGTCCTGTGGCAGAATCACCAGTTCAAAGAGGCTACCTGGGAGCGAGCAGTTGAGATGAAGGCCTAGTACCCAGAGCTTTGTCAAGAATGAAATTTCGAGGACGAAAGTTCTTTGAGGAGGGAAGAATGTAACACCCCCGGAGGCTTTTTTTTTTTTCAAGAATGAACTTTCAAGGACGAAAGTTCTTTGAGGAGGGAAGAATGTAACACCCCCGGAGGCTTTTTTTTTTTCAAGAATGAACTTTCAAGGACGAAAGTTCTCTGAGGAAGGAAGAACGTAACACCCTACACATTTTTTAGTAATAATGTAATTTCAGTAACTTTATTATTTAGAATTTCAGTAATTATTATTAGTTGGAGGACATTTTTTGGAATTTTTGACTTCAAGTGTAAGTGCGGGAATTTAATTGTTGGCGTGAAATTATTCAAATTGAAAATTAATGGCAAGAATTAATTTGATTTTGAAAACGGAAAGGAATTTAATAGTATAAAATGAAAAGAAATTAAATGTAATTATATTTATTTCCTTTTTTGTTTTTTTTTATAAAATGTCAAACCCCACCCCCCTTTTCTTCCTCATGTTCGTGAGCCTGTCCGATGCCGCTCAAAGCCACCGCGTTAGTTTCATTTTCATGACCTCCGTCCACCACTGCTCAAGCGTATTTCGTCTTTTCCGTCACTGGATCTATCAATTTGGGTACGATTTCTGCCGTTTGGGTTTGTTTTCGATTGATTCTTGAATACTCATTTACTTTCGGCATCAATTGGTTGATACCCATTGTGTTTCAACTTTGGATTCAAGTTTGTGAAGGTATTAAGGTGTTGTTCAGTGAAGTTGGAGTTTGTTTTAGCAGTTTTGTTAAGTTTGATGTTTTGATTACCCTCTTGTGGATTAATTTTGGTTATTGAAAAATTTTGGTAAAGTCATTTGGAAGTGATTTTTCTGACGATGAGATATGGTTTAGGATTATATGGTAGAAATCATGCATTGGTGATATTTTGTGAGAAGGGGGTTGAGAACCTTGTGAACTTGTAAAGAAATGTCTAAATGTTGGAGGTACGTTGTTACTTTATGTGTTTTGGCATAAAATTTTTGTTCTTATGTTTTTGCCTCTCAACTGTTTGTGTAAATGTCTCAATGAAAGTGAGCTATGGTTTCACTCCAATATGTCTCTCTGCTCCTTGATTTTGGCCTTTTCATGTGTCTATGGCCTTTGAAATTTGATTTGATTAGTGGTTTTGTTGTATATGATACATTTGTTGAATTACTTGAAGTTCTAGTGCATAATTACTTGTTACATTTTGTGATAACATCCTTAAGAAAGGTAGGAGTGAGAAACTGAATGATGAAGCAATTAAGGAGACACTTGAGAAGGTAATTTTTACTTTGATTTGGTATATCTCATTTGGATGTGTTTTTACTGTGTACTGGAAGTTTGCTGCTGTAGTTAGGAGAAATCTAGCAATTTGGATGTGGGTAGTTATTAGCCTAAGCATACTGGAAAATAATAAGTGTTATCTCCTAGACTGTGGTATTTGTTTGGGTTGAAGAGTGATGCAAGTAGAGGAGCGAAAAGCAACAATCCAAGTAGCTGAGGTAACCTTCTGTGCCAAAATTTTAAGTAATTAAAGTTATGGATAGGATTCATCAAACAATACTTTATACTGCACTGCAAAAGATGGTGGCTTTGACCACTGGAGCCACAGGAGGAAAGTCACCCTCTTTAAAATTGGACATTCCTATACCTTCAAGAATGCTAGCTTTAGAACTTCAATCAAACTAAGTATTTTGATGATAACAAACTCATATTTTTTGTACTAACATTTTCAGTGTTTCAGAGTCGCTATCTTGTAGAGCTCGGAAAGACGATTCCAACGCAATTTGAATCGTTCAAATCGGAGTTCAAACGAGAAAGTTATAAGCAAAAGAAGATTGGAGAGAAAATCCAATGTGGCAGTACCACGTGACACCTTGCTGACGTGGCATCCGACGTGGCGGCTGACGTGGCATACAAATGATCAATATGGATGACGTGGTAGCTGATGTGGTGGATGACATGGCGCTCACTCCAGTCACTTTCTGCTGACGTGGCGATTGTGGACGAATGAGATAATGACAAGTGGCGGTCACCCTAACTTCACCCGCGGACGCACGCGTGTGCTACACGTGCCTGCGATTTCTTCACACAATGTGGTGCATGATGCTCAATCTCCTCCCCTGTGCCCGTGGTGCTCATATCATCCGGCTATTTTTTATTTTCATTTTTATTTTCTTATTTTCCTTTAATTTCCTGATCCAATTTTCTCCAAATTCGCACCAAATTTCAGCCTTTTCAAATTTGATTTCCTTCCTAAATTTTCATCCTTCAAATTCTTTTTATTCTCCAAATCTCAATATTTCCAATTTTTCAAAATTTCTTTTCAAATCCTTTCCTTTTCTATTTTTATTCAATCTTCACCCTTCATTTGCAATCATATCCAATGGCCAAAATTTATCCCTCTCGCCTATAAATTCGACTTGATTTTACTCTTCATTGACATACTAAAAGCTATCAAGTCTCAAGCTCTCAATTCTCTCTCCTCTCAAATTCTTGTCCTCCTTGCTCCTAAATTGGCCTAGAGTTATTTTTGCGAGTTTTTTTAGTGCTCAACTTGTGTATTTAGCCTTCAAGAGGTAATATTGTGAGGTTTTTCTTTTTTTTTTTTTTTTTTTTGGGAATTGTATTAAGGTCTGGGTACACCTTGGGTTGTGAGAAAAAGGAATTGGTTTGATCCTGAACCAGTAAAAAGGATCTTGGGTTTCTCTTTAGCCTAGGAAAAATAGGGTTGTGTGTCAGTTTGGTCCTCACCTGCAAGAGGATCACTTAGTGAAATACCTAAGAAGGAGTCTTGGAGAGTGGAGTAGGCAATTTGTCGAACCACTATAATTCTCGGTGTTTTCTTTTCCTCTCTCTCTTTTATTTCTTGTGTTCAAATTTTTTACTTCTTGTCTTAGTTATTTTTTTTTAATCTTTCCCAATTGCATGATTTAATTTTTAGTGTGTTATTTAAATTTATTCTTGATTAAATTGTCTTTAAATTTGAAGTTATCATAGCTTGCATGATTTAAGTTTTTTCTTGCATAAATTTTCTTTAATCAAATTAGTGAGTTAACTCTATTGAGCATTGTTTGAAGATAAAATTATTTGAAAAAAAAAATTTAGTAGTCAACCCTATTCACCCCCCTCTAGTGTTGCCATTAGATCCTACAGTAACAATTTTACTTTTGAGGAAAATGGACCTTCTACTGATGAGTTATTCTATAAGAAATTGGTCCCCTACAGTGGTGAGGTAGGGAAAAATTTTGTCAACGGTATGAAATGTGGAGAAGTTGAAAGTTATCCATTGACTTTGCCAAACAATCACAAGCAGTTCTGTTATGAAGGTATTGAGATGGTCGTTCAATGATGTGATACAAGCATGTGCACGTAGTAGGAACTGTGGTCTTGCAGAGCAGCTAATGCAATAGGTTTTATTTCATTCCTTTGAGATCGATTTTATTTAATGATATAGCCAATTGGTACCAGAAATCTTGAGTTAAGATAATATTTTTCAAAATGACATCTCTTATTACCAAAAACTTTTATTCTATAAATATTTTTTTTCATTAAATAATGGGTTTCAAATGCTTTAAATAGTTGCCACTTTAAGTTATTCGGATTTTCATGTTCTTGAAATAATGTGTTATGTTATGCATTATACCTCGTTCATATTTTTAACCTTCATTTAGTTTAGTGTTTCATGTGTATTAACGACACTAGGAACCACGTCTTTGAAGATGCATGAACTCGGAGTGCAACCTTCACGCCACACATTCGATGGTTTTGTTAGATCAGTTGTTTCAGAGAGAGGTTTCAGTGATGACATGAAAATAGTAAGTTATTTTGGCTTTGATTAGATCTTGATTATCATTACAAGCTAATCTTTTGCGTTTATTTATTATTTATTTTATTTTTTTTAATGAGTTTTTTATTTTCATTCTAAAGCCAAATATGTATTAATTCCCTAAAAAAAATCCCCTCTTTTCCGGTTGAAAATAATGCAATAGAGGGAATTGAAACCATATGATTCAACAATTGTTGTTGTTTCACTACAAGAATATGTTTGGAAAGAAGTGAGAATCTCAAGTTATTACAAAGTATAAAACTAAGAGAGATGGCTTATATGAAGTTAGAAGAGCTGGAAATATGTAATTGGCTATATTTATTGATATCAACTCTTGAGATCTATTTGTTTTTCTTGGAAGAATATGTTGAAATTGGCTATTTCTGTCAATTATTGGCATTGACTTCGTGAGATTTGAGTAGTTTGTTCAAGGGTTGAATTCCAATGTGTTCGGAGACGTAAAATTTAGATTTATACGAATGACCAGATCCCTGAATCTATTTTTTTAAATCGGCATCACTCTTCTCTTTTTAGATTACGAATATTCACTGTGGAGATTGCCCAAAGGGAGTGATGAGAGGGAAAAAGTTAAGCATGAATTTCACCTTAGATCTGCACGTAGAATTCAAGAATTATGCTTCAAAAATGGAGGAATATATATCAAGCTTGGTCAACATATTGGTCAGTTGGTATGCCTTCTATCCACATCTCTGATCATGTGATGAAAAAAAAGATGGGCCTGCAGTCCTTAATTTGCCTTACCTTGTTTCTCATGCAGGAGTATTTGGTGCCCTAAGAATATGTCCAGATAATGAGAGAATATATGTTGAACAAATATCCAGTATCCCCGTACAACCAAGTGTGTGAAGTGTTCAAGAGAGAGCTTGGCATGACATCGGATAAGGTATATTTACTTGGCTAACCCGTTTCATATAATCAGATTATGCATTCATTCTATTGAATGGAGATTACTTTTGCAATCTGATAGAAGCTGGTTATCTTGATTGTGTTACTGTTGCATATGAGTTGGCACTTCTGTTTTCTATATCCTTTTTCGTATAATCTCATTGTTATTGATTTAATACCATTATTTTATTGTAAAAGAAATTTGTCTCATGAAGCAAGCCTTCTCATGTGCAGATCTTTTCTGAATTTAATCCTGATCCAATAGCCAGCGCTTCCCTTGCACAAGTGCATGTTGCTCATACCCATGATGCGCAAAAAGTTGCTGCAAAGGTCTTATTGTACTCAATAAATTTGAACTTGAATTCACATGTACTTATATTGATTTGACTTTTGAGGGTCAATTTTGTTTACCTATGGTCCCTTTATATTCAGGTGCAGCACACTCATATGTCTGATACTGCAGCTGCAGATCATGCTGGTGTTGCATTAATTGTGATCACCCTATATCGATTTTTTCCTTCTGTTGATTATAGGTAATGTTCTAGAACATCTTATGACCTTGTTAAGGGTTTGTTGATGAATGCATTCTGTCCATATAAAACCCATATAAATCATGCATCTATATACTCTGAATGAAGAAAAGTTCTGCTCTATCTTGAAAAATGTTCTGCAACAATAATATTGTTCCATAGACTTTTGGTGATATATGATCTCTTACGATGAAGAATGTTTTTTTTTTTTTTTGATTTAGGTGGTTGGTTGATGAGGTTAGTGAAAGTTTGCCAAAGGTAGGTTTTCCTCTCTGTCTCCTACACTCCTTTCAGTTTGTATGCCCTTTCTCCTACACTTCTTTTGCTTTGATTATATGTACTCTTTTTATGTCATGAGAAATTCTCTCTCACGATTCTTCCATATTCACATGGATGTCAATGAATTTTCCTCCTTTTTTCCCCAAGTTGTTTAATTGCTGACTTTACAATGGGATTTTCAATGTCCTATTTGCTATGGGATTTTCAACTCCATACTTAAGAAACTACGGGATTTTCAATGTCCTATTTGCTAGCTTCTGGTCATGAATTTAAGCCCCTGAAAATTTGATTGTTCCAGATTGCTCTTACCATTATGCTTTAATGCTAGATTGCATGTTAGTCTTCTCATTCTAAATCAGGTAGATTTCCTTCTGAAGATGTATTCTTGAGAACCCTTGAGATCTTATTCAACGTGTTTTCCCAAGTTCTTTCATAAACTGATCTCTAATAGGCAAATTCGCTGGGCTTAAAATAATATGAAATTATGAGCCTTTTCTATTTTGCACAACATTGAATCTGATTTTCTTCTCCTCAATGCTCATGTTATTAAGGTTTTTTTTAAGGTTAGTAACTTAACTGGATTTCCCCCCCTTTCTATTCCACTTGTAAGCTATCTGTTCATGGTGATCTCTTATTTTATATTAGAATATCAGAGATTCTATGAGAATATTGGAATTGTTTCGAACAAACACAAATTACTTTGGTTAGAAAATGAGGGGTTCTGTCCTAAAATTGGTATTTCAGTCACTGTTTTGGAACTTAAGTACCTCAAAGTTATTGACCATGGAGTTTATGGATGGTGCTCAAATAAATGATGTTAAGGCCATTCAGAAACTTGGGGTTCAACCATCAGAAGTTGCAAAATTAGTAAGACCACACATTTTGTTTGTTCAAGAAAATTAGGTTTATTTATGAGCATTATTTATATTTTGTCTTCGTTCATTGAGTGTTCCTTTCTTTACCCACTTGATAGTCCTATATGCACAAGTGGTTTGTAAACTTTTATTTATTTATTTACAGTTGTATCTGACTAGCCAGAAAAAGTTTTACAAGTTTAGGAATTCAGACAATTCATTGAGATGTTATTTTAAAATATTTTTAAATTGCTTGCTTAACCATATTATGAATCAATGATATGTGTTTTACGTCACTTTCTGATAAAATTACCTCGAACTTATTATACAAGTTAGTCATACATTTACTAAGATGATATATAAGCTTGGATTTGTGCACTGTGACCCTTATGCTGCAAACTTGCTTGTCCATCCCTTACCTTCTAATAGAAGGAGCCTCTTTGGTGAACTCTTACTAAATGATCGATTTATTTGTTAAAAAACCTATAGACAACTTCTTGAGATATCCATCTATCTTCACTTGCTTGTCTGTCCTTTACCGTCTCAATGTATTCTTATTGCTAGCATGTCTCTGTCTTCACTTGCCATTTAATGTTATTTCTCTCCCTTACTGTTAGGCTTTAATATTTTCTAATGTTGATTCAATAAAGGAAAACAGTAAGAAATTGGGTGCTGGGAAAGATCTTTATGCATTGATTGCTGGAATTCTTACTATGAAACCTTGGAATCGAGTCATTGACCCAACAGTTGACCATTTAGTCATTCAAGGAACTGACAATGAACGTTCAGAATTACAGGTAGTTTCTCTTAGATGGTACATACTGCCCCCAACAAATAATAATGATAATAAAGGGAATTCTTTTATGCTTTTACACAGTGTTATAACCCATCTTGAAACACTATTTTACTTATTTGGTGAAAATCATTATTCTTATAAGTTTGGAAAAACTCTCTTAAAATGAAGTAACTTATTCTTATCACAAGCTTTGCTCTCCTCTCCTCGAGAAAGTTCTAATGATTGCAGTCACCTTAGTAGACTTCTCAACTGGCTATCTAACGACGTTCGACCTTTCTTTCTTCTCAGATGTATGCTTCAGAGTATTTCCCCTAAATCTCAGAGCTCCTTACGAAATTACCACGTGTAATTTTATAGTGGAGGCTGCTACATCATTCTTTACACCTACCACTCTGGTGAGATGAAAGAAGATTATTTCTTGTGCTCTTAGTTTGGAAAGGATAGCATCGAGGTTATTTAGCATTTAGGATTTATTTTGAGAAAATCTAACTATTGTAAGTTATATACTTAAACTTGGAATGTGGTGGTACACTTGCCAATTCAGTTGAATAATAGTGCTGATTCTCTAAGAAAGAGAATAATGGAAGATGGTTTCCTTGATCTAATGAAAGTACTCTTGATTCTTGTAAAAGAATAATTGCTTGTAAACAAGTGTAGGGATGTTTCGTCATTCCTTACATTTTCATATCATGACATATTTAAGTGCATTTGTACATAAATGTATTTGTTTATTGCTGTTAAACAATTTTCTATTATTTCAAACCTCAGGAAGATCAAAAGATGGCTACACGGTTGACGAATACAATGTCCAACTCGCTGAAAGGGAGGCCTGTTTAGGTACCATAAACATAAAGTATACGTGATAAATAGTTTCTATCTTTGGGAATTTCCTTATCATATGCTTTTTTTCTTTTGGCAAGGTTGTATATTTCAACGCAAAGAGCCACCCTAATTTATTGCCCTCTTTCAACCTTTTGTGGGGTGCTCAAGGTGGTAGTCTTATAAAACTTCTTTCTTAAACCATCTATTTTGATTAGAATCACGTTGTAGTTTCTTTTACAAGGTTCTGATGTGGAACTGAGAGGGTCCTTGAGAGACACAGATAACCATAATTTTCTTAATGAATTCTGGAGTAGGGTGGCTTGAGCTCTAGTTACAAGAAACTCATAGCAGATAAAGCTTTGGCTAATGAAACTTACACGGAAGATTTTTTTGCCCTTATAAAATCATAATCTTTGTATTATTTGTAATTTGTGTTTTCAAGGCCTAAATTATTTTACGCCTTTTAAATTATAATTCTATAGCAGAATTTACGGATTAAATGTAATAGATTTACAACATTCGATGATGATGTGTCATGTTATACTTTTTTACCGAAAAAAATGGATTTGGCAAAGGAACTTTAAAAAACGGACAATAGTTGATAAAACGGACAAATTCGAGCTTCAATGTCGGTTAATAATAATAAAAAAAAATGCTTTAATGTCGGTTGCAACCGACAGGCTTTAATCAATAAAGACCTTTAATGTCGGTTGCAACCGACATTAATGGTCTTCAATGTCGGTTGCAACTAACATTAAAGGTTGTGTTATTGGTGTTATTGAAGCCTTTTAATGTCGGTTTAAAACCGACATTAAAGATAAAGGGCTTTAATAACACTATCTTTAATGTTGGTTTAAAACCGACATTAAAGCTCGAATTGCTTCCAGTGCAGGCATTAGATGTATGCTAGCATGATAAATGAATGTTATGATAGAATGACAGCACGAAAGACTGATAGTATAATATAACCAAAGTATGTTCTAGCATGAGATCTGAAATATTTATTTGTGCACATAGACACTTGAATGCTAGTATGAGATGGTATGTGATTCCATATGGTTATATTTGATCAGATAATGTTGAGGTATATGTGTAAGTTGTAGAGCCATGATGTTGAGGTATATATGTATGTCATAGATTCATATCGTGATAATTATGATGTTGAGACTATGCAAATGTCCTTACTGATTAGTTAGATGCCCATTAGATTTTGTGCTTCATTCGGGATTCACCAGTTTGTGTTTCCTTCAGGATTCACCAGTTTTTGTCTCCTTCGGGATTCACCAGTTTGTGTCTCCTTCGGGATTCACCAGTTTGTATCTCCTTCAGGATTCACCAGTTTATGTCTCCTTCGGGATTCACCAGAGGTAGTGAGCATACTTAACTATAGTAGGATAGGACTCAGTCTTCTTCTTGTTTCAGATGCATATGTGTCTCATGACGACTAGAGTAGTTTATATGTTTTACTAGTGGTGGGTATTTAGAGGACATAGATGCCCAGCCTGACCCCAGTAATGGGGTTACTTACTGAGTATTTTATACTCATTCTTTCTCATATTGTTGTTTTAGATAATGGTAAAGATGCACTGGCGATGAACAAGCGAAATTCGTGATCGAGCCACTGGGACTAGTTTTTACGCTTCTGCATCATGAAATTTAGAGTTATTTTCTTGCTTCTCTTAACTTTTAGTTTTGATGTTTAAAACTTACTTTAAGAATCGTTTTTCAGACTCATTTACTATCCTTTATGATTATAGGTACCCTACTATTGTTTTAGTATTTGAATTTAATGAAAGTCTTTTGAACTTACCTTATTTAATTAGCATTTATTTTGCCATAACTGAGTGTCATTTTGAGTTCCATGCCTGTATCTATTTAGTAACGGCCTAACTTAAGTCCTAGGGGGTCGAGTCGTTACAAAGCATGAGTTTATGGTTTCAGCCCGTGAGATCATGGAGTCTCTCTAGGGGATGTTTGGACAACCATCTCAACAGCTTATGCATGAGGCTCTTAAATACATATTCAACTCCAAAATGCAAGAAGGCACCTCTGTTCGTTAACATGTGCTAAACATAATGGTCCACTTCAATGTGGCGGAGTTGAATGGGTCTACCATCGATAAGGGTAGCCAGGTTAGCATAATCCTGCATTTTTTACCAGAGAGCTTCCGACACTTTGTTAGCAATGTGATTCTTAACAAAGTGAAATATAACCTTACAACTCTCCTCAACGAGTTACAAACATACCAATCTTTACTGAAAAGTAAGGAGAGGCAGAAAGGTGAGGCCAATATTGCTTCATCCTCAAGGATGTTCCATAAAAGTTCGACTTCAGGAACGAAGTCTGCACCTTCTACTTCTAACTCTGCAAAGGGGAAGAAGAAAAATGGTGGTAAAGGAAAAGGGAAGGCACCTGCTAACCCATTGCTTGTCGCCCCGAGGAGGCAAAGGGAAGGTACCTGCTAACCCTAAGGGAAAATGTTTCCATTGAAACCAAGATGGATATTGGAAGAGGAACTGTCCTCGGTATCTGAAGGAGAAAAAAGCAGCCAAGGCTAAGGCTAAGGCAGATAAAGGTAAATGTGATTTACTTGTGCTCGAAACTTATTTAGTGGAGAATGATGATTATGCCTGGATAATTGATTCAGGCGCCACTAACCATGTTTGTTCTGATAGTTGAAGCCTGGTGAAATGACGATGCGAGTAGGCACCGAGTACGTCGTCTCAGCTGTGGCAGTGGGAGGACTCCAGTTAGCTTTATAGAATAGGTTTCTAATTTTAAATGATATATATATTATTCCTGAACTAAAAAGGAACCTTATTTCTGTAAAGTGTTTATTGCAATGTAAATACACCTTTCTTTCAATTTGAATAAAGCGCTTATTCATAAAGATGGTGTCTTTATTTGCACAACAAATCTGGAATTGAATTTATATGTGCTAAAGCCGTTAGCCATTAATTCCCTCAATAATATTGAAATGTTCAGAACTGTCATAACTCATTTAAAACGTCAACAAATTTCTCTAAAAGAAAATGTCCAACTTTGGCATCTACGTTTAGAGCACATAAATCTCAATAGAATTGAGAGTTGGTGAAGAATGAACTTCTAAGTGAGTTAGAAGGAAATTCTTGACCCGTGTGCGAATCTTTCCTTGAAGGTAAGATGACTAAACGACCTTTTACTGGAAAAGGTTCTAGAGCCAAGGAGACTCTTGAGTTAGTACATTCTGATCTTTGTGGTCCTATGAATGTCCGAGTCCGAGGTGGCTATGAGTATTTTATCAGTTTTACTAATGATTACTCCAGGTACGAATATGTTTATCTTTTGCAACGGAAGTCTGAATCCTTTGAAAAGTTCAAAGAGTTCAAGGCCGAAGTTGAAAATGCATTAGATAGACAGATTAAATACTTCGATCAGATCGAGGTGGAGAGTTTTTGGACTCCGCATTCCAGGACTATTTGATAGAACATGGAATCATTTCCCAACTCTCAGCGTCGGGTACACCTCAGCAGAATGGTGTGGCAGAGAGGAGAAATAGGACCTTGTTAGACATGGTTCACTCGATTATGAGTTATGCTTCCTTACCGAACTCGTTTAGGGGTTTCACAGTGGAGACTGCGGCGTACATACTCAACTGTGTTCCCTCCAAGAGTGTTGTAAGAACACCTCTGGAGTTGTGGAACGGGCGTAAAGCTAGCTTACATCATTTCCGTATTTGGGCTTGCCCTGCACATGTGCTTGAGGCTAATCCCAAGAAGTTAAAACCACGGTCGAGGTTATGCCTCTTTATAGGCTACCCAAAGATACACGAGGGGGTTATTTTTATGATCCAACAGAAAATAGGGTGTTTGTTTCAATAAACACTACTCTCCTGGAAGAGGATCATATAAGGGAGCACAGTCCACGAAGCAAATTCGTGTTGCGTGAGCTTTCCAATGAAACTGTTGAAACTTCAATAAGAGTTGTTGAAGAGTCTACTACATGAACAAAATTTATTGATGGGAGTTCATCCAATAGTTGGTTCCACCTCAAGAGTTGAGGGAACCTTGACGTAGTGGGAGGGTTGTGAACCCACCCGTTCGCTATCTGGGGTTCATAGAAATCCTTGCTATGGTAGAAGATGGCGACGTTGAGGATCTGTTGTCTTATAAGAAGGCAGTGGAGGATGTTTACTGGGATGAATGGGTCAAGGCCATGGATCTCGAGATGGAGTCAATATACTTCAACTCAGTATGGGATCTTGTAGATCTGCCTATTAGGGTTCACCCTATAGGTTGTAAATGAATCTACAAGCGCAAACGAGGTGCTGATGGGAAGGTACAGATCCTCAAGGCTCGACTTGTGGCAAAGAGTTATACCCAGATAGAGGGAATCGACTATGAAGAGACTTTATCGCCTGTTGCCATGTTAAAGTT
The DNA here is from genome assembly GCF_009727055.1 of Benincasa hispida. Taxonomy (NCBI): domain Eukaryota; kingdom Viridiplantae; phylum Streptophyta; class Magnoliopsida; order Cucurbitales; family Cucurbitaceae; genus Benincasa; species Benincasa hispida. The sequence goes on along the minus strand of NC_052360.1, from coordinate 8,911,957 downwards.
GATCTGCATCCTCCTGGTCATTGCAACTTTTTATAATTATGAGATCTGGCAAATGGACGTCAAGACAGTCTTTTTGAATGGCAATCTTGAGGAGACCATTGATATGGTGCAGCCTGAGGGATTCATAGCCCAAGATCAAGAGCAAAAGGTTTTCAAACTGAATCGGTCCATTTATGGACTGAAGCAGGCGTCTCAATCTTGGAACATACGAACTGCGATCAGGTTGTATGGCTTTGACCAAAATGTTGATGAACCTTGTGTCTACAAAAAGATCATCAACGCTTCAGTAGTCTTCTTAGTGTTGTATGTAGACGATATCCTACTCATTGGAAATGATGTAGGTCTACTGACTGCAGTTAAGAACTGGCTAGCGACCCAATTCCAAATGAAAGATTTGGGAGAGACTCAGTTTGTTCTATGTATACAGATCTTTCGGGATCACAAGAATAAAGTGCTAGCACTATCTCAGACATCGTATATTGACAAGATGTTGCTCAAGTATTCAATGCAGGACTCCAAGAAGGGCCTACTTCCGTTCAAGCATGGAGTCACTTTGTCTAAGAAAATGTGTCCTAAGACGCCTCAAGAGGTTGAGAAGATGAGATGGGTCCCATATGCATCTGTCGTTGGCAATTTGATGTACGTAATGCTCTATGTCGTCTACGTTGTGGCCATAGTTAGTAGGTATCAGTCTAATCCAGGCCAGGGTCACTCGACCGCAATGAAGAACATCCTTAAGTATCTTCGAAGAATGAGGGACTACATGCTCGTGTATGGTTCGAAGGATTTGATCCTTACAGGATACACGAATTCTAACTGTCAGACTAATAAGGACTCTCGTAAGTCCACATCAGGGTCAGTCTTTAATTTTAACGGAGGAGCTGTAGTGTGGTGAAGCACTAAACAGGGGTGCATCGTAAACTCCATTATGGAGGCAAAGTACATAGCGGCTTGCGAAGCTGCTAAGAAGGTCATCTAGCTCAAGAAGTTCTTGACAGACCTAGAAGTTGTTCCAGATATGTCTAGACCCATTACCCTTTATTGTGATAATAGTGGGGCAGTGGCAAACACAGAAGAGCCAAGGAGTCACCGGCGCGAAAAACACATAGAGCGGAAGTATCATCTGATCCACGAGATAGTGCATCGAGGGGACGTAATCGTCATGCAGATTGCTTCGGAGCACAATGTTTCTAACCCGTTTACGAAGGCTCTCACGACTATAGTGTTTGAGGGTCACCTACAGAGCATGGGTCTACAGGATCACTCACGGCTGAACTAGGGCAAGTGGAAGATTTTATTGTACTCGGCTTTTATGCCCTAGTTTATTGTTTTATACTAAGTTTTTGTACACCCCACTTCGCTTTAGGACAACTGGGAGATTATTGGGGTTGATGCCCTAAAGTCTCGTATCCTGTAGTTTGTAAATAGTATATACGAACAACTGTGATTGTTAATATGTGATATTTACTTCACATCTTGTTGTTTTGCTCGATTATTTGTTTTATTTGCTTTACCACAAACCAATAAACATAAAATCCCTTGTTATCTGTATGTGACTCAAACATGTATGTGGTGACATGCAAGTGGATCATGTCTTGAGTGATAACCAAAATGGTCTGTAGTAAATGGATAAACGAGGGAAACCTTATCTTCGTAACGCTATGGACGCGGCCCGCTTTGTGGAATTGTCACAACTGTTGTGACTTGTCATAGATGGTCTGATCCTGATCATTCGCGTTGGGGACATGTGAGCAGGGGCGTCCTATATAAAGAGTTTGTATAAGACCTGACCACGAAGTGTTAATGTCTTTTTATATAACACCGTTCATGATAGAGACTTCACTTCGCTAGGATGACCATAGGTAACATGACCTCAATCCTGAGTGAGTTAAGAACTCCTGCCATTGAGGGCGGTCTTTTGATTTGTATGGGTGTGAGTGGCCAGGTCGCTGATTCAAACCTATCATTTTGGGGATTCGTCTAATTGGGAGCTGGGAAACTCAGCTACACATGATGGAATTCACTCCTTCCCCGAGGCAGAGGTAATTAGATAGATGGCTCTCTTAAGAACTGATTCCGAGGCTTGAACGATGTGGCGCCACACACCTTCTCTTGGCCGAGAGGTGTTCACACATAGTTGGACTATGTTGTATTGTTCATTAGAGAAATCAGTGGCACTTAAGGAGTGAGATGTAATTAACAAGGACAAAACGGTAAATTGGCCCAAACTGTACTTACAAGCATATGTGAAAGGTCATCATACTCATGATTTGTTATATCCAATGGAAAACATAAATATATCTGTGGTAAAAAGAGTTCAGCTGTTGGTCTTTATTGGAATCACTGACAGTTAACGGATGGTGGATCTCGTGGCTAAAGAGTTTAGTCAGCTATTCACGTACCATTGGAGCTTCGAGCCATAGGTCCATTAGGTCACCTGGGTAGCTTGGATAAAGTCGAGAACCAATGTTTGAGTTAATTTGAAATGTTCAAATTAACAAAAGGAAGTTCAATTTATATATGGTTAATTATATATGATATAATTGGCTAAATGTATGAGATACATTATAAATCAAGTAGAGAGAGAAAATGCTATAGTAGATATATGAATATCAAACTATAGGATATAAATATAATATGATTATATTTATTAATTAAATTAATTGATTAATTATTTGATAATTAATGGATTTATCCACATTCGGACGTGGGAAGTGGGGTTGTGATGGTTATAGTAACCGGCGGATGAAAATAATGAAAATCGTTTTCATTTTGATCATTCGTGCATTCGTATTATCGCCCGCGCCCAAAAGAATCCGTGAAAGCAATCATGAGAGCCTATACGATAGAAGCTTGCTCGTCTAAACGATCGTCTATCTCACATTTTCACTAAACAATCATATACGTTTTACCTAAACGATCGTTCAGTCTTTCCTACACGATCGTGTAGCTCTACTATACGATAACCATTTCGGCTATACGATAGTAGAGTTTCATCTCCCACTTTCTTATCGTCTACACAACGCCTTCTCCTTCGTCCTCTACCAAACTCACCAAAGCCCACTCTTTGGGTTTTTTACACCGAGGATACCCGGGTTTCTCTTGTGGTAATGTCGTCCCCGCTGCAATGTTCATGTGCATTCTGATCGTGCTGTTACAGTCGACATATTCGTCGGGTGCTGGTAGATCCGTTGGAGGTTTCCGCTGCTTAGGGTTCAGATGTTCGAAGAGTGTCTTCATCTGGTATGAACCCTTTCCATGATTTTACTGTATTCTAAGCATGCCGATAATTAGATTATATGCATAACTGTATGTGTTGAATGTATGTCGTTTGGATTTCGGTCACTGTGAAATCGGAGCAATCTAAACCCGCTCATGGAACTCTCGGTATGAGATCCTTGAATCCAATGTGAGTAAAGTATCGTCTGTTGATGATGGATGGAATACCATTGTTTGTATCCAGGTCCAACATTTCCATCCCCTTGATAAATTCTCCCTCAATAATAGAATGTCGTCAATTTTCCCACATTCCTATTTCAGAATCCAAACAACTTACCCAATCTTGTTCATAATTACCACGTAAGTAGTAAGAGTGTAGTCGCATATCTATAAAGTACTGTGCGGGAATTGGTTGCACCCAACCAAATTGGAGCGTCAAAGGATTTGGAAATTGCCACTCTACTACAAAAAAAAAACAACAATAAATTAGGGGAGCTTTACTTGACCATATTTCATGTCCATTGAGACAATATGCTAGCAATCTTCTAACTAAATCACTATAAGGCGCCCAAATAATCTACAAAGTTTATGTTGAACTTTAGAGACAAAAAAATGTTTATTATTTAGTAATATAAAAGAACATAAAATAAACTTCTTCATAGATGACGGGTCACAGTATCCAATATGAATCTAAATCGGATAAGCAAATGTGTAGGTGTTGTGGTGATACATTTAGCATCATTCCACCTAAAAAAAATATATATAGACAATAAAAAGGAGAATATGATCTTTTTCTAAAAAAAAAAAATATAGTTAAAAGATCATACCGTATGCAAGTGGTTTATCTCCTAAATCATTCTCGTATTGATACATTTGTCTAGGTGCCAAAAAGGGAAATCGATCTTATGTCCAAATCTGTAACAGTAAAAATGGACCTGCCAAATCCTTGTTATTGATTACTTGCACTACCTTTGCAAAGTTGTATATGCATCCATCACCCCAACTATATTCGACTTATCAAAAATTGCGATGCCTCCAATAAGCATAAGAATATATGCTCTAGCATAGAATTGGATATGTTCATTCTCTACATTCTTTGGTAGATGGGCAAAATGGTTGAATTGTTCAGCTAACCATATGAGGCTAAGACGACCTCATTTTAGAACTCAATCATTTGGCATAACTCCTAATAGTTCATGACAGAGTTGTCTCCAATTATGATCCATTGATCCTGTCAAAGTTGTACCATCAACAGGTAATCCAAATTGGATGGCTATGTCTTGCAACGTTACAATACACTCTCCATGCAGTAGATGGAACGCGTGTGTCTCCAGTTATCATCACTCCACTAAAACAGTAATTAGATGCCAATCTATTTGAATGAACCCTATACACAATATAACATAGAATCCAAACACATGTAAATATGGCTTGATATAGTCATCTAGATGCGCATATGTCTATGTATAACAACTTCTCGACGCCTGCAAAGCATAACACCCGTATATTCATCCTTCCAGACCATCTCTGATCTATGATTGGCTTGAAGTTGAAGGTGCAACACAGATAGATCATATGGTCCAGGGATAATATGGTGGTCTTCCATCTAATGACATTCAAACCAACCAATTGCAAATAAATATGATCAACAAATTTAAAGCACAAGTTCACCACAAACAAATCAGAAGTTTACAATTAACTAGAAATATTGGCTTACAATAAATAAAAAGCACATGTTAAAACGAATCAAGGACATAAAAGGAGTTTTTTGGAGTAATGGAATGAGTTTGTAATGTAATGTAATCTAAAATCTATGTTTGGATTGAGCGTTTTGGGTCCAATTTATAATATCAAACTCATTCCATTTCTATCATTCTCAGTCCAACTTTTTTTCTCACAATTTTCACGCTTCACGATCTTATTACCGTTATGTCCTCAATCTCTCATTCATTCAAATATTTATTTAATTTTTAGTAATCCTGATTACATTCCACCTCAAATAGCCTCAAAGTTTAATACATTTAAGAACATACAAAGTTTAAATCATTGATTGCATTCTTTGGGATGTAGAGCTAGGAGCTCGATACTTATTACAATTCAAGAACTAATTCATTATAAATTGCAAAGTATAGAGACCAATACTCATTACAATTCAAGAACTGAATTGTTATAAATTTGAAAGTACAAAGGCTAAATCATTACCAATAGAAATTGAGAGACTAAATTATTACTTTAATGAAAGTTGAGGAACCAATGTGACTTTTTTTTATGTGTTATGAGTATTATTATTAAATATATTGATAGTATTAATGTAAACCATCCGATTTATGAATAAAATATCATTAGCATCTTTCGATGAGAAATAACTAGTTGGAAACGTTCGCAGATGTCAATCGGGAGATGGAAGTTCCCAAGTTTTGTTTTTGCCAATTTTAATTTTAAATAGTAGGGATCAAATTATTTTTTTAAAAAAATGTTGAAGGCAAGATTGGTCTATGAATTAGGGATGGTCATTCAATCACAAAAATTGAACTGTTTTTAAAAATCGAACCAAATCGAACCAAAACTAAGTAAAAAACCAAAAAATGTGAATTGGTCAGGTTTGAAAAAAATTTTGAAACCGAATTAATTTGGTTCGGTTCTGTTTCAATTTCAAAAACCGAATTTGAAACCGAACCAAACCATTTTTAACTAATATATATATATATATATTAAAAAAAGAGTAAAATTGAATTTTAAAATCGGAGACTATTTTTAATTTATAGAACAAAACTGAATTTAAAACCGAACTAAACCAAACCGTTTTTAATTAAAAAATATAAAATAGATGTTTTAAAAATGCCAAAACTGAATTTGAAACCGAAATGAACCGCATATATGCGGTTTTGTTTCACATATTAGAAAATTTGGTTCGATTCAATTTGACCACCAAACCAAACCGAAACGAACCGTTTCCACCCCTACTATGAATTTTGAAGTTTTTTCTGGTGTCAAAACTTTTAAACATTAGTTTTCCATGACAAATAATAACTAGCTAGAACATCAATAGTTATTGTTGGAATGCCTTGAATTTGTTAACTTATTCAGAATGCACATATAGCATATTTATTTATTTGTAATTATTTACGATTACGATCCTAGGGTTTAGAATAGTGCACGATATAAACCTTCTAACCCTAGAGACGTCGTTGATGTATTCAAAAAACATTCTCTCTAATAATACTATTCTCCCTCTGCCTCATGGACATAGCTAACACACCGTTAATGAAACACATATATCTGGATGTTGATTCTTTTACGTTTTTTGTATTATTTAATTTCTGATAATGTAACAGTTATCAATGAGTGACGAAAGTTCTCCACATTTTCTCTTTTAAATAGAAGGGACCAATTGTAATAAATAAAAAATAAAATTACAAATTTTGTTAATGAATTTTGATCAGGTGTTGTGTTTATTTAATCTTTGAACTTTCAATTTATATTTGATAAGTCTCTAAAGTCTTAATTTTATATTTAATTGGTTTTTGATTAATTCAAAATCCTTAAAAATTAATTAATATATAAAGTATAAACTTGAACTTGATGTTTAATAAAATTCTAAATTCTAAATTTTGTGTTAAGTAGATTAAGGAATTAAAAAAATGCATTGAATTTATAATTGAAAAGATTTTATTAAAGAAATATAATTACGAGCTACACGACCACATCAACATAAAATTTCAAAGTTTTTGTAAAAATTAAATTAAAAATTTTAAAGTTTGTAACTAAATTTATAATTTATAACCTAAAAACAAAAACAAAAACATCAGGAACTAAAATATATATTTAGCCAGCAATTCATGATACCTATGTGTTTTTACTATTTCATTACAATATTGCTTCATTTATGAACTCAAGAAGATAAGTGGAAAAAAAAATAAACAATCTAGTATATGAGTAATGATTAGGTACAGTCTAAGACTCTTATATTCCTCCCTTATTAGCCACATGAAAATAGAATTAGAAAAAAAAATTATCTTTTAAAGAAATAAAAATGCCACATGATAAAATTTTATTAAACAATACTTGGGATACATAAAGATAGGTGCATCCAAGGATCACCCAAATTATTTTGGGTGATATATAATTCCACACGATTCCTCCTTCCTTTTTTGTAATGTCTAGTCACTTTCTTGTTTGCCTTTGTACCTATTAAAGAGCTTTAAATTGATTATGAATATAATATATATACACACACAATTGGGACCCATGCTTCTTTGACCCAATACTTTTAGAAAGTTGAATAATAAGATGCTGAACTCTTATGGGTGATTTTCGAAGAGTATAATTGACATTTAAAAACGGAAAAATCAAGGAGAAGCATGATATAAGTTGAAAGTGGTGATTATCCATAGCGGTAATTTTAATTTTAAAGGACATGAATAATGTAGAGGATAAAAGCTAGGATTAAACAGTCCTAATTAAGCATTTCACAGAAACATTAGAGAGGATGAAGGGATTAGAGGATCACTTACCTTTTTGCCAAGTTCTTCATGAATCCTCTCTCGGTCACAAACAAATTCAAACTCTTCCTCGAACTTAGGAACAAAGCGATGAAACTCAAAAAATCGGATACCACCACAAGAAAATCCTCGTTATTCTAGGTAGAAAATTGCTAAAAATTGTGGGCTCGTAATTTTGGATGGGAAGAGTTTTCTTTTGAGAGCAAAACTGAGAGAACACAGAAAGCAAAAACTTGGGATCCAAAAACTAAGAAGATTATTATTCTTGTCTTTTGAAAACCAACTCCAAATTGGTATATGAGAGAGTGGGTTGAGGGAGTTAATAACTCCCTATCCATAATTTAAATTTCAAAAATTCAAAAAAATAAATATAATTAAAAACCATATGTTATATCAAATATAATACATAACTTATAGTTTATATTATATCACATATAATATAACCTATAGTTTATTATCTCTCATATAACCTATAGAATTAATATGAATCATATTCATATTAATTTGTTTTTATATGAAGCACATTTATATAATTAATATTTGAATCATTCAAATATTTATTTCCCTCATTAAAACTTTATATTATAATATATCATATACTAATTATATCTCATATAATTAATTCCGTTTAATTAATTTAAACAATTCAAATTAATTCAAAGATTAATTTGATTCTCATTAATCCTTAATGAGCTAATAAGGAGATTTTATGGACCTATAGATTGAAGCTCCAATGATACTTGATTAATTAATTAAACTCTTTAATCAAATTAATCAATTTTCATTAACTGTCGGTCACTCCATTAAAGACCGACAGTTGCACTGTTTGCACTATAGATATATTTCTGAGTTCATTAGATATAACCAATCAATACTTTGTTGATCCTTCACAAATTTCTCGTAAGTACAATTTGGCTAAAATTACTATATTTTAGCAGTGATTGTGATAAATCAGCACTGTTGGACGACTTTACAGGTGTAGATTATGTTGCAGACCATGACCTTGACAAAAGAAGGTCGTTATCAAATCAAATTTTTTGTTTGTTTGGTAATGTGATCAGTTGGAAGGTTGTTCTATAGTTAGTTGTTCCTTTGTCTACTACTAAGTCCGAGTATATTTCTAAAACCTCAATTATTATTTATCTAAGTATGTTCTAATTAATTTTATAGTTTCATAATCTATTTGTCTATTCTATAAAAATTGCTTTCTTTAAAAGAATAGAATTTGGGATGATCTCGCTTCCACTCAAGGCTCTCTTCAATGAGATTCTTCAACACTCCTCGTCCCTATCCTCGTGGGGATTTATGATCCCCGTCCCCACCCCATTCCCCATTTTGGGGAGTTGAAATTGGGGTCGAGAAATCTTTGTTCGGGGATCGGGTCCCTAGGGAAAAATCCCTATTTATATTTTTTATTTTTAATTANTAATTATTTATTTATTTAAAATAAATTAAATTTTGATACCTTCCCCATCCCTAATCGGGGACCCTTTTTTGTCCATGGTTTGCCTCCCATCCCTAGTCAACCCGAGGATTCTTCTCCTCGATTGGGGCGAGGACCCGACCCCGTGGGGATTTTTGTCAACCCTAGTTTATTCTTATCGTCCATTGTGATAGACAGAGTGCTATTCATCTTGCAATGAATCCATCTCATCACGAACAGTTTAAGCATATCGATGTCAAATTTCATTTTATCAAAGAAATTGTTTCTTAGAAAAATGTTGAAGTGGTCAAGGTTCATACAGTTGAGAATTTGTCAAATATGTTAACTAAGGTTTTTCTAGCTCATAGGTTTAAATACTTGTTAGATGAGCTAAATATTAAATTCGAATGATAGAGAGATTGAAGAATCAGCTTGACACTTAAATATTCTTGTTATGAAGGACATTTGTAGGAAATAATAAACAATGTTTAAGTGGGCTTTTATTAGGAAATTGGTGGAATTAAAGGCCCAATGGTAAACTTGTAATTAAGGGTTGGTGACATTTCTGAAATTAAATGAATATTCTTCACTTTTTAGGGCTCCATCTTGCAAGCCATATGAAGAAGAAAAAAATGGGTTTCCGTTAGAGAGAAAGATATACACCACTTTAGAGAGAGACGTTGCAGAGGAGGAAGACGATGTGAAGAGAGGGAGTCGTCATGAGGTGTCTCCAGTTCGCGGAGGTTTCATGCGTAGGTGGGTTGCTAGTCAGAGGTAAGTTTTCGACGCACATGGATCTTCATCGTGAAGGAACTCTTAACGAAGAGCATCCATGAGCGCATTCGGATCTTTCTAATTTCATTGTGACCGATATACAACAAATACATTCCAACAGATAGTTATGCAAATAAACATCAATTAATGGCATGCTTCGATAAATAAAATACAAGAGAAAGAGTTCTCATACTAGTTGAAGACTCTCTTCAAACGTCGAACTCAAAAGCAGCGGAAGAACCTCTACGCGAATTTTATCGCCCAAATAATCAGTCGGCTACGGCAGAACGATTGTCTACACGAACAGCAGCAACTCGAACAAGCACAAACAAGTAAACAACGGGGACGACACCATCAGTTGGAGACCTTAGTATTCTCGGAGTGAGAATCCAAAGTGTGGTCTTTGGTGAATTTGGTAGAGGTAGAAGAAAAGACAGATCGTGTAGACGATAAGCAAGTGGGAGAGAAAGAGCTATCGTATAGCAGGGATGTTTATCGTTTAAATGAAGCAGCACGATCGTGTAGGTTTTACTAAGAGATCGTTTGATAAAAGGTAGATGATCATTTAGAAAACGCGGCATGCTATGCGATCGTTTAGGAAAGCTAAACGATCGTTTAAGAAAAGGCGTGTGATCGTTTAGATGCTGGTATGCGATCGTTTAGTCAATGAGATACTATCGTATATGCTCTCGAGCTAGGTGATCGTTTACTTTTCCACACCGATTGCGAATTTTCGAACTTTTTGCCAAATGAAACAAATTTTCATTTTATTCGTCAGTTACCATAACCAAATGCGGCTGCTCCCACTAATGCACGATTGAGGAGAATAATACGGCCAATTATCTCATAATTAACCAATTTAATAATAAATGAATATAATCATATTATATTCTTATCCTATAGTTTGATATTACATATCTACTATAGTAATTTCTCCTCCATTTGATATAAATCATATTTATATCTAATTTCCTCCAAAATAATGTATCTCATACATTTAGCCAATTATATCATATATAATTAACCATTTCAATTATATCATATATAATCAAACTCCCTCTTGTTAATTTGAACATTTCAAACTGACCCAAACACTGATTCTCGACTTTATCCAAGCTACCTAGGGGACCTAATGAACCTATGGCTCGAAGCTCTAACGGTACGTGAATAGCTAACTAAACTCTTTAGCCACGAGATCCACCATCCGTTAACTGTCAGGTATTCCACTAAAGACCAACAACTGAACTCTTCTTACCACAGATATATTTATGTGTCCATTAGATATAACCAATCATGAGTACGATGACCCCACAAATGCTCGTAAGTATAGCTGGCCAATTTACCATTTTACCCCTGTAGTTACATCTCACTCCTTAAGTACCACTAATTTCTCTAATAAACAATACAACATAGTCCAACTATGTATGAACACAACTCAAGCCAAAAGAAGGTGTGTGGCACTACATCGTTCAAGCCCTGGAATCAGCCCTTAAGGGAGATATGTATCTACTTGCCCCTGCTTCGAGGAAGGAGTGAATTCCATCTTGTGTAGCTGAGTTCCCAGCTCTCAAATCAGACGAATCCCTAAAATGGTAGGTTTGAATCGGTGACCTAGCTACTCGCATCCATACAAATCAAAGGACCACCCTCAATGGCAGAAGTTCCCAACTCACTCAGGATTGAGGTCATGTTACCTATGGTCTTCCTAGTGAAGTGAAGTCTCTATCATAAACTGTGTCATATAACGAGACGTTAACACTTCGTGGTCAGGTCTTATACAAACTCTTTGTATAGGACGCACCCGCTCGCATGTCCCCTACACGAATGATCAGGATCAGACCATCTGTGACAAGTCACAACACTTGTGACCATTCCAGAAAGCGGGCCGCATCCGTAGCATTACCGGTATAAGGTTTGCCTCCTATATCCATATACTACAGACCATTTTGGTTATCACTCAAGACATGATCCACTTGTATGTCACCACATACATGCTTAAGTTACATACAGATAACCAGGGATTTTATGTTTATTGGTTTGTGGTAAAACAAATAAAGCATACAACTGAGTAAAATCAAGATGTGAAGTAAATATCATATATTATACAACACAAGCGTTCGTACAAACTATTTACAAACTACCGGACGCGAGATTTTAGGGCATTTACCTCAACAGATCGCTGGGCATTTGATTCAGCTAGTGGGTTGTTTTAACGTGAGTCTTCCAGTCTGCATGTGAATTCGTCGTGCATGGTTTTTGATTGAGGGGGTTTCGTCCAGCGTGTTGGCTTCGTTGTAATTATTTCGATTATGATCCTAGGCTTTAGAGTAATGCATGACATAAACTCTCTAACCCTAGAGGCGTCGTTGATGTATTCAGAAAACATTCTCTCTAATAATACTATTCTCCCTCTGCCCAGTGGACGTAGCTAACACATCGTTAATAAAATACATATATCTGTGTGTTGATTCTTTTACGTTTTTTGCGTTCTTTAAATTCTAATTACGTAACAGTTATCAATGAGTGACGAAAGTTCTCCACATTTTCTTTTTTCTCCTGACTTTATTTTTAAATAGAAGGGACCAACTGTAATAAATAAAAAATAAAATTGCAAATTTTGTCAATGAATTTTGATCAGGTGTTGTGTCTATTTAGTCTTTGAACTTTCAATTTATATTTGATAAATCTCTAAAGTTTTAATTTTATATTTAATTGGTTTTTGACAAATTCAAAATCCTTAAAAATTAATTAATATATAAGGTATAAACTTGAACTTAATGTTTAATAAAATTCTAAATTTTAAATTTTGTGTTAAGTAGATTAAGGAATTAAAAAAATGTACTGAATTTATAATTTAAAAGATTTTATTAAAGAAATATAATTTACAAGCGACCACATAAACATAAATTTTCAAAGTTTTTATAAAAAATGAATTTTAAAGTTTAGTAACTAAATTTATAATTTATAACCTTAAAAAAAACATCAAGGACTAGAATATATATTTAGCCAGCAATTCATGATACCTATATGTTTTTACTATTTCATTCCAATATTACTTCATTTATGAACTCAAGAAGATAAGTGGAAAAAAAAATAAAACAAACGGTGTAAAATTCTTATATTCCTTATTTATTAGCCACATAAAAATAGAATTAGAAAAAAAAATTATCTTTTGAAAAAATAAAAATGTCACATGATAAAATTTTATTAAGCAATACTTGAGATACATAAAGATAGGTGCATCCAAGGGACCACCCAAATTATTTTTTCTAATATATAATTCCACACGATTCCTCTTTCTTTTTTGTAATGTCTAGTCACTTTCGTTGTTTGTCTTTGTACCTATTAAAGAGCTTTAAATTGATTATGAATATAATATATATACACACACAATTGGGACTCATGCTTCTTTGACCCGATACTTTTAGAAAGTTGAATAATAAGATGTTGAACTCTTATGGAAGATTTTCGAAGGGTATAATTGACGTTTAAAAATGAAAAAAATCAAGGAGAAGCGTGATATAGGTTGAAAGTGGTAATTATCCACAACGGAAGGATCGTGTCCTAATTTTAATTTTAAAGGACATGAATAATGTAGAGGACAAAAGCTGATTAAATAGTCCTAATTAAGCATTTCACAGAAAAATTAAAGACGATGAAGGGATTAGAGGATCGCTTACCTTTTTGCCAAATTCTTCACGAATTCTCTCTCGATCATAAAAAAATTCAAACTCTTCCTCGAACTTACAAACACAGCAATGGAACTCAAGAAATCGGACACCACAACAAGAAAATCCTCGTTATTCTAGGTAGAAAATCGCTAAAAGTTGTGGGCTCATAATTTTGGAAGGGAAGAATTTTCTTTTGAGAGCAAAACAGAGAGAACACAGAGAGCAAAAACTTGAAATCCAAAAACTAAGAAGATTATTATTCTTGTCTTTTGAAAACCAACTTCACATTGGTATATGAGAGTGAGTTGAGGGAGTTAACTCCCTCTCCATAATTTAAATTTCAAAAATTTGAAAAAAAATAAATATAATTAAAAACCATATGTTATATCAAATATAATACATAATTTATAGTTTATATTATATCACATATGATATAACCTATGATTTATTATCTCTCATATAACGTATAGAATTAATATGAATTATATTCATATTAATTTGTTTTTATATGAAGCACATTCATATAATTAATATTTGAATCATTCAAATATTTATTTCTCTCGTTATAACTTTATATGATAATGTATCACATACTAATTATATCTCATATAATTAATTCCATTTAATTAATTTGAACAATTCAAATTAATTCAAAAATTAATTCAATTCTCATTAATCCTTAATGAGCTAATAAGGAGGTCTTATGAATCTATAGATTAAAGCTTCACTGGTACTTGATTAATTAAATAAACTCTTTAATAATATTAATCAATTTTCATTAACTGTCAGTCACTCCACTAAAAACCGACAGTTGCACTCTTCGCATTATAGATATATTTCTGAGTCCATTGGATATAACCAATCAATAATTTGTTGACCCTTCACAAATTTCTCGTAAGTACAGTTGGGCCAAAATTACCGTGTTTTAGCAGAGATTGTGATAAATCAGCATTGTTGGACGACTTCACAGATGTAGATTATGCTGCAGACCTTGACCTTGACAAAAGAAGATCGTTATCAAGTCACATTTTTTGTTTGTTTGGCAATGTAGTCATTTAGAAGGTTGCTCTATGGTTAGTTGTTACTTTGTCTACTACTGAGTCAGAGTATATTTCTAAACCCTAATTATTGTTTATTTAAGCATATTGTAATTAATTTCATAATTTCATAATCTATTTATCTATTCTGTAAAAATTGTTTCTCTAAAAGAATGGAATTTGGGACGATCTCGCTTCCGCTCAAGGCTCTCTTCAATGAGATCCTTCATCACTCCCCGTCCCCGTCCTCGTGGGGATTTATAATATCGTTCCCACTCCATTCCCCATTTTGGAGAGTTGGGGTCGGGGTTGAGGAATCCTCATTCGGTGATCGAGTCCCCATGGAAAAAAATTTTCCCCTTTTATATTTTTATTTTTAATTATTTATTTATTTAAAATCAATTAAATTTTGGTATTTATATTCAAATTTTAAATATTTAATATAATAAAGTAGTATTATTATTATTTTATTTATTTAAATTAATAATTAAAAACATTGTAGATTTAATAAAAAGTTTAATATAATTATATTATGAAATAAATTTAAAAATGTAAAAAAAAAAATAGGTTAAAAGAATAACACAGTAGCATATTTATTTATTTATTTATTAATGTTATTATTATTAAAAATTATTTAAAAAAAATATTCAGGCTGTGGTTGGGGACGGGGACGGGGCGAGGATACCGTCCTCCCGGTTAGGGACCCATTTTTGTCCCTGATTTGAATTCCATCCCTGGTCAACTCGGGGATTCTTCGCCTCGATTGGATTGAGGACCCGACCCCGTAGGGATTTTTGTCAACCCTAGTTTGTTCTTATCGTCTATTGTGATAGCCAGAGTGCTATTCATCTTGCAAAGAATCCATCTCATCACGAACAATTTAAGCATATTGATATCAAATTTCATTTTATCAGAGAAGTTGTTTCTCAGAAAGATGTTAAAGTGGTCAAGGTTCATACATTTGAGAATTTGTCAAATATGTTAACCAAGGTTTTTCTAGCTCATAGGTTTAAATACTTGTTAGATAAGCTGAATATTAAACTCGGATGATAGAGAGATTGGAGAATCGGCTTGACACTTAAATATTCTTGTTATGAAGGACATTTGTAGAAAATAATAAGCATTGTTTAAGTGAGCTTTTATTAGGAAATTGATGGAATTAAAGGCCCAATGGCAAACTTGTAATTAAGGGTTGGTGACATTTCTGAAATTAAATGAATATTCTTCACTTTTATGGCTCCATCTTGCAAGCCATATGAAGAAGAAAAAAATGGGTTGCCATTAGAGAGAAAGATATACATCACCTTAGAGAGAGACTGCTGCAGAGGAGGGAGACGATGTGAAGAGAGAGAGTCGTCGTGAGGTGTCTCCGGTTCGTCGAAGTTTCAGACATAAGTGGGTCGTTAGTCAGAGGTAACTGTTCGACGCACGTGGATCTTCATCGTTAGGCATTTGATTCAACAAGTGGGTTGTTTTAGCGTGGGTCTTCCAGTCTGCATGTGAATTCATCGTGCAAGGTTTTTTTATTGAGGAGGTTTCGTCCAGCATGTTGGCTTCGATTTTAAGAGCTATTTTCGACGCGTTGGTATCGATTTTAGAGGCAATATTTTCTGTGAATCTCTCGATATCAGTAGGTACTTTGGCCAGTAGTATAGTCGGGTTTGGCATTATTTTACTCAGTGATTAATCGATAAAGAGGTCGATTAATCGTGGTTTGCCATCATAAATTACAAAATGTTGATA
This sequence comes from Benincasa hispida, assembly GCF_009727055.1. Taxonomy (NCBI): domain Eukaryota; kingdom Viridiplantae; phylum Streptophyta; class Magnoliopsida; order Cucurbitales; family Cucurbitaceae; genus Benincasa; species Benincasa hispida. The sequence goes on along the minus strand of NC_052360.1, from coordinate 8,895,588 downwards.
TTTGTTACTTTTCTTTAATTTGTAATCTCTATTTCTTTTAATAAAATTGATTCCAACTGGTTCTCAAAGTGGATGTAGACCAAATTGGTCGGACCTCTATATATCTTTGTGTTAGTCCTATTCTTTATTGCTTTTAATTTATCTGTTGATTATGTGTTCTATTTGGACATTCTGCATTCAGTTTAAATTTTTCAGAAATATTCTCAAGACCATCGTATATAATCATTACTTCAAGAAGTTTAACCTAATGATCCTTTTAATGGTAATTAGTTATAGTCCAACTATAATTGAATCCCTCTCGGGCTAGGAGAGGGTGTGACGCCACATTGTTCAAGCCCCAAAATCAACCCTTAAGGGAAAAATTTCTCTACTTAACCTAACACTGAGGAAGGAGTGAATTTCTTCTTGTATAGTTGCGTTCCCAGCTTCCTAATCAGACGAATCCCCAAAATAGTAGGCATATTAAGTTGACAAACCTGGCCACTCTCACCCATACAAATCATAGGTAGGAGTTCACAACTCACTCAGGATTCAGGTCGAGTTACCTATGGTCATCCTGGGGAAATGTAAGTCTCTACTAGCAACGACGTTATATAAAATACCCCCGCTCATATGTAGAGAGACTATTAATTTCGTAGTCTAGTCTTATATATACTCTTTGTATAAAATACCTCGCTCATATGTCGCCACATGAATGATTAGGATCAAATCATTTGTAGACTTTACAACAATTGTAACAACAAGAAAACGGGTCGTATTCGTAGTGTCAACCAGAATAAGGTACCCAATCTATTTATCTACTATAGATTGTTCAGGTTATCACTTAAAAATGACTATAGACTGTTCAGGTTATCACTTAAACATGATCCATCTGTATGTCTCTATATATATGTTTAAGTTACAACAAATAATCTTAGAACTTAGTTAATTAGTTTTTGGGTTAATGCAACTAAATGTCGAATAAAATACCTCTTATTTTATTAGATAAATAAATTATTTATACAAATACAATTACAACCTACAAGACCACGAGATTTAGGGCCTCAACCCCAATAGTTCGATCACTCGAATACATTCCAAGGTATCATGAATTGGTTATCTAGAATGAATATCAAGTTTGAAGATGCGATACATAGATTATGGGTCCTTGGTACATTGCTGGACTCGTGGAGGATATCTAGAACTTTCTTATCGAACTCAGCCCCATGGTGTACTAAGTATGGACTTCGTAAAAAGTAGTTTATTGAACAGGGAGATGAGAAAAAAGTTATAGAGCTTTCTTCATAATCATATGTTCTCGTTACTAAAAGAAGGGGGAGGAGTAAGAGCAAAGACTTGAGGGATAAAGATAGAAGCAAAAGTAAAAGTGATCGGTTTGCAAATGTTAAGTGCCATTATTGCCATGTGAAAGGGCAAATAAAGAAGCATTTTCGAGAATTTAAAAGGACAATGAAAATGATAAAGGCAAGGAAAAGAAGAATGACAATGGCAGTGATGCAGACATAATTACTGTAGCCATCAAATATTTTTACATCTTATCCGGTGGTGATGTTATATATCTTGTTGCAAAATAGGGCAGTTGAGTGATAGTGTTGCCTCAGTTCATGCTACATCAAAGAAGGATTTCTTTGCATCCTATACCTGGTGATTTCAGCAATGTTAAGATGGGTAATGACGGATCAACAAAAGTAGTTGGCACCGGAGATGTATACTTGGAGAACAAGAATTGTTCTAGGTTCATTTTTAAGAATCTGAAACACATTCCTGATATTCGCATGAATTTTATTTCTACAGGTAAGCTTGATGAAGAAAGTTTTTACAATACCTTCTATAATGGCAAATGGAAGTTTACTAAAGGCTCTATGGTGGTAGTTAAGGGAAGGAAGTATTCCTCATTATATTATATGGAGGCTAAGATCACTAATTGTGATATAAATATAGTGAATGATGAAACGAGTTTAAGCTTTGGCATAAAATACTAAATTACATGAGTGAAAAGGGTTTGAAGATATTAGCCAAGAAAAATCATATTCCTAACATAAAGAGTGCATCCCTAAAAAGGTGTCCTCGTTGTTTGGCAGAAAAGCAAACAAGAGTTACTTTTAAGTCACCTCAGCATTCAAGGAAACCAAATGTAATAGACTTGATACATTCTGATATGTGTGATCCTATGATAATAAAAACACTTGGTGGTGCATCATATTTTGTGACGTTTATTGATGATCATTCAGGGAAAACATGGATCTATACTTTGAAGACTAAAGATCAGGTGTTACAAATGTTTAAACAGTTTCATGCCCTTATTGAGAAAGAAACTAAAAAGTTGAAATGCATTAGGATTGATAATAAAGGGGAATATTGTGGACCTTTTTTTATGAATATTACAGAAATCATGGTATTCGAATCAAAAGACACCTCCTAAGACTCCTCAGTTAAATGGGATAGCTGAGAGATTGAACGGAACACCCGTTGATAGAGCGAGATGCTTGCTCTCTAAGTCACAATTATCACAATCGTTCTAATGTGAAACATTAAATATAGTTGTACATGTTTTGAATATCACACCATGTGTTCCTTTGGGATCAGAAGTTTCGAACAAAATATGGTCAAATAAAAATATATCTTATGATCACCTACGTGTCTTTGGTTGTAAAACTTTCATTCATGTTTCTAAAGATGAGATATCAAAGGTTGATACAAAGATTAGACCGTGTGTATGTTATGGCCCAAAAGAGTTTAGTTACAAATTGTTTGATCCAGTTCAGAAAAAGCTCATAAGAAGTCGAGATATTGTGTTCATAAAAGGCCAAACAATACTAGAGATTGAGAAGATAAATAAAACAAAGTCTAAGCATAATGATAATCTAAATAATTTGAGTTCAGTTTCTTTGACACAACTTTATAAACAGATAGAAAATAAGGTTCAAGATGATCAGTTTGTTGATACAAATGAGGGTTCTGAAGAGATTGAGGCAGATGACAGTGTTCAGGAACAATTGTCGAAAATAGAAGTTCGTACAGATGTTTCACTTAGGAGATCTGTCAGAAATCGATGACTGCCAATAAGATATTCAGCTAATGAATGTTTATTATTGACTGAATAGGAAGAACCTGAGAGTTATGAAGAGGCCATAAAAGATGAGTATAAAAGAAAGTGGATTGATGAAATGAAGGATGAGATGGAGTCTTTACATAAAAACCACACTTTTGAGCTTGTGAAATTATCTAATGGAAAAACGACACAATAAGTGAGTTTATAGAGTGAAACATGAAGAACAAATCTAAAATCCGCATTACAAAGTGAGATTCGTTGTCAAATGGTTCAATCGGAAGAAAGGTGTCAACTTTGATGATATTTTTGCTCCAGTTGTCAAGATGTCTTCTATATGTTAGTTTTAGGTTTGACAGCTAGTCTTGACTTAGAGGTTAAGCAGATGGATGTTAAGACTGCATTCTTCATGAGGATTTAAATAAAGAAATATACATGGAATAGCCAGAAGGTTTTGAGGAGAAAGGCCAAAACCATCTGGTATGTAAATTAAAGAAAAGACTTTATGGGTTGAAACAGACATCGAGGCAGTAGTACAAGAAGTTTGAGTCAGTTATGGAGGAGCAAACTACAAAAATACTACTCCTGATCATTGCGTTTTTGTTAAAAAAAAAATAATAATTATGACAATGATTTTAGTATGTTATTGCTTTATGTTGATGACATTTTGATTGTTGGTAGGAGTGTTTCGAGAATTGACAGATTGAAGAAAAGTTGAGCAAATCCTTTGCCATGAAGGATTTGGAGCCAGCAAAAAAATTTCTTGGAATTCGAATAGTTCGAGACAAAACTTCTAAGAAGTTATATATGTCACAGGAGCAATACTTAGAGAAGGTGCTTCCGCGATTCAATATGAGTAAAGAGAAATCGGTCAGTTCTTCTTTATCTAGTCACTTCAAACTAAGTAGCAAACAGAGTCCTTCTACATATAAAGAGAAGGAAGATATGAGCAAGATCCTTTATGCTTTAGCAGTTGAGAGCTTGATGTATGTCATGGTATGTATTAGACCTGATATTGCTCATGTCGTTGGTGTTGTTAGTCATTTTATATCCAATCCAGGAAAACAACATTAGGAGATAATCAAGTGCATCATGAGATATTTGAGAGACACTTCCAATTTGAAGCTCACATTTGACAGTGGCAAATCAGTACTTTCCAGTTTCATTGATTCACATATGGCAGGAGATCTAGATAATCGAAAGTCTACTTCCGATTACTTGATGACGTATGTAGGTGGTGCAGTATCTTGGCAGTCAAGGTTGCAGAAGTGTGTTGCACTTTCTACTACTGAAGTAGAGTATATTGCAACAATAGAGGCTTGTAAAGAGATGTTATAGATAAAGCACTTTATACAGGAGCTTGGCTTCAAGCAACAAAGATATGTCATATACTGTGATAATCAGAATGTTATTCATCTTGGTAAGAATACTACATTTCATTCTAGAACGAAGCATATAGATGTGAGGTACCATTGGATGAGAGATGCTTTGAATGATGAATTATTTGAGCTTGAAAAGATACATATTGATCATAATGGATCAAATATTTGACGAAAAATATACCAAGAGCGAAGTTTGAATTTTGTCGTTCCGCCGCGTGAATGACAAATTCCTCCACAAAGTGAAATAGGGGGAGATTCGTTGGATTTATTTTACTTTAAGTAAAAGGCCCACATTAAGGGCCACTAGGGCAAAAAATTAATTTTATTTAAATAACTCGCCACTACCGGCTTTTGGATAGAGAAATGCACGTGCAGATCAAGACTACAGTAAAAACGATAAGAGAAAATTGAAGAAAAGTTCATTCGGACTAGCAACATTTATAGTCATTTGGGGATGGATTCGTGGTCCGATTGAGTTGAAATTTTGACGACATGTTCTTGACACAAGGGTCTTCAATCTGGAAGGTGAAGATATTGTTTGGAGCTACCTACAGTCAGATATATTTGGTAATTGGTTGCCAACATCAAGTGAGATCTTTCTAATTATTTCTTCTTTATTGTTGTCGAGATGGTTAATCTTGAGTTGTACTTTATGTATGCCTCTAGTTGTGACTAGGAAGAACTCATGGTAACACGTTATTGATTATATGAGATTTTGATCTTTGTCCATGTTTATTTACTCCTCACGTTGAGGGAATTTTTCACGTTAAAATTTCTTGTATCCTTATTTTATTATTATTATTGTTTCTAGTTGATTAGTATTCTGTAAGATTCACATTAGAGTGGAATAATTTATCCGAAAGATATAGTGTTTAATCCAACAAAATTTGGTGTAAAAAAACTTTGCTTCTACCAAAAACTAATGGACCAAGTAGAATCTTATCAAAAAATAAAAAATTTCTAAATTGATGACATGAAAAAAGCATCGTACTACTGCTGATATACTATAAGTTTTTTCAACAACCTTTTTAATATATATATCTAAAACATGTAATAGATAATTGATGTATTTATTTAAGTTTGAAGTTTAAATGAATGATATTGAAAGTTTACGATTAGAATTGATAAATTCGTGATTTAAATTGAAATTTTATAAATTTTTTATGATACTGAATACTTTAAAATATTAGTACATACCAATGACGATCGAGTTATATGCTCAACTTTCAGAATTTGTAATTGGGGTTGAAGGAATACTTATCCCCACATCAACCAGAAACTTTAAGCTGATATCACAAAAGAAAATCCATTCAATGGTTTAATGGACAAATTTTTAAAGGTACTTTTTCTAAGGGGCAATGGTTAACTGCAGTGTTCATGCATCCCATTTTTCTTGCATATTAAAAGAATAAAAATAATTCATTTTTTAAAAGAAAAAAAAATCTGATAGATTTTTAATGGTGTGTACAGTATGGGCTACACTAAGTTTTTTTTTTTTTTTTTTTTTTTTTGTTTAATGACATAATTTCACAATCTAAAGGATTAAAAATCTAAGACTCTATTTGGTTCACAATTTGGATTCTGTTTTATATTTTCAAATTTACTGAGTTTAGTGAATATATGTCTGGAGGCATTTTAAATTCTATTTTTGTATAATAATATGTTAGATATATGCACACGTATTAACTAATTTTGTAATGTTTTTAGTTATTTATTTACTCGCTATTTTTATGATATTTTACTCAAATTGACAATTGAATAGAATAATTAGCTTGTTTCGTTTTCCCTCAAAAGTAACACATATTTTATTAAAAAATTTTAAAAGTGATTTTTTTTTTCACATATACTAATTCATATCCTCTATTAACCATTAACTTAAACATAAACAAATAGCTCTTAATATATATACCAAAAGAAAACCACCTCACAATTAATTAATTCAAATAAATTCATAACGTACATAGACACAAATATTCAAGAAAAAGATCTTGAAAAGGAATATAATATTTAAAAATCTCTGTTTGTCTCCTAACAATCACTGGCCACCAGATACAACTTCGGAGTACTTCTTCAGTTTCTCTCTCGTCATATTTTTCAACGGTGGAAAATTATCAAAGATCCGACTTCTCGAATAACTTATCAAATTCAAGAGATAACACAAGTATTTGGGTTGTATTGTTCTTGATATGGATAATAGTAATGAGTTGTGGGGTAAGAATGGAAGGCATTGCAAGCCTTAACCCAATCAATTTGATCAATTTTGGGTTGAGCTTCTTCTTTCTTTGGGTCTGGTTTCTTTGCTTCTTCTTTCTCTGGTCCAACACTAATAAGGTAAGCTGATGGCCAAACCTTTCTTACTTTCTTAACAATTTTAATTGGGTCTGCAGTTCCAATCACTGTGATTTTGTTCTCTTTTGTGTCTGCTGCCACTGATACAATACCTGCAAGTTCAATCAATATATGGTTCAGAAAAAAAATATTAATGTAAATTTGAATTTACAAAAATATTGATGGAAATATCGATATAATGTTGATGACGGTGAATATTTATGAAAAATATTTTAAATTGGTAAAATAAAAAACGACAATAAATCAGCCATAGAAACTAAATTTAGAAGAGGGAGTTTGTTGAGGTTACCTAAAAGTCCAGAAACAGTACCCATCACCTTTCTCTTTGTCTTTGCATCACATATTTCAACTTTCAGCACAACTTTCTGCAGATTTAAAAAGAATTCCATTAATCATTAGTCGTTAAATCACCATTGACTTAAAAAGGTAAATTTAATATTATCCGAACGTTATTAATTTTAAACCTGGTAAACCCACATGTATTTTAACATTAAAAAATAATTAATACTTACCATCATTTTTGTTGGGAAAGGTTAGGGTTTTGAAAGAACTATGGAGGAGTTGCAAACAACGATCACAGAAATGGGAGATTAAACTTTCGATCTCGAAAGACGAAGTATATGTCGATTATCGTTAAAGGAAGGATTAGTTAGGAGTTTGGATGTGTAAATATTCAGTGTGGGTGAAGAATTGTTGAAGATCAAAAGAGGAATGAGAAAGTGGAAGTTGGAAGATAGAGAGAGAGGAAGGGAAAGTGTTTAATTTATAGAGAAGGAAAAGAAGGGAGCTATTAGGAATTGGAATTAGATTAGTTTCTGGGAAAATGCAATGAACTTTACATTACATCACAAAGCAAAAAAGTGTACTTTTTATCTTGATCTTGGTGGGAATCATGAACGTTCGTTCTGAGTACAAATGAGTAAAAGAAATTCAAACTTTTTTCAAAAAAGATTTTAACAACTCAATTATATATATATATATATATATACATTTTTAATATTTCTTTGGTTCATTTTAAATCCTATACTTATAAAATGACTTTACAAAATGAATTATTTTGGACGTTTCATTTTTATTTATTTTAATTTTTAGAGATCATAATTTTCACGTTTTAAGAAAAGAGACCCAAATGAACTAACATTGAGAATTAAAAAAAATATATTAATATTGAAAGTACATCAACCAAATAGAATTTTAACCTATTTTTTAATTCTAAAATGTGTAAAAAATATCTAAAAACAAAATCGATATTTAAATTTTAAAACTCATTTTAATTTCATGCAAAATTGTTTGCATTTTTAATCTATAATTTTTTAAAGAAAAGGAAATAAGAAATTTTTATCAAACTTTTTCCATAAAAAAAAAAAAAAAAAAAAAAAAAAAAAAAAAAAAAAACTCATTATTATCCAAAGTAATTCTCTTTTTTATCTTTATTAAACAGAGGCATTGAGTAATTAATTTAAAAAGAATATTAATGGATTTGGTAAATTAAAAGTAATGTGAACAGTGAACAGGGATCAAACCGCGTTTACATACACGTCTGTGCCTTGTCCGTTTTACAGATTTATTTTTTTAAAAAAAAAAAAAAAAATTAATCAAAGAGATCCATGACTTTGACTTGAACTTTTCAATTATAAAATGAAGACTTTGAAACAAACAAAATAAAGGCTACACATTTATGACTTATCACACCATAGTATCTACTACTGTAGTTTTTCTTCTAAAATTCTACAGTTTTTGGAGTGTCTGACCCCAAAACTTAAGTAGTTTAAGTACATTTGTTATAGAGACTTTAATTAACTACAATATTATTATTTTAAATTCATCTTGGTCTTCATTTTTCTTACTCATCATTTCTTTTTCAAACACAGACTATTATAACATATGTATTATAGTAATCATTGATTATTATAATAATTCAATGCCCTAAACATCTCATTTGTGTTTACTTTTCTTCCATGGTATCTTTCGAGTCCTTTTCCTTCTTCTCTCTTGAAAAAGTTTTGTTGGGTGGAATATTCTTCTGGGTCAATAATTGGAAGTGGGATGGAAAAGCGTGAGTTGATTTTATTTTTAATGGATTTTCAATCTCTTCTGTAATGATAATAACAATAATTTATTACTTAAAAATATCATTTTGATCCCTATACTTTCATATTTGTTTAATTTTAGTCATTGTATTTTTAAATGTCTAATTTTAGTCTCTATACTTTCAATAAATTGTAGGGAAAAATACATTTTTTATTCTTAGGTTTTTGGTCTAGTTTCTATTTAGTCTCTAGGTTTCAAAATATCACGCATTTAGTCCTTAAGTTTGATTTTTATTTTATTTTAGTCTCTAAGTTTCAAAATGGTATAATTTTACCCTTGACATTTGAGTTTTGCTTCAATTTGATCCCTATGTTTCAATATTTACAATTTTAATCTTGATTTTTCACTAAATACACTCTTTCTAACTTTAGAGTTAAGTTATGTTAACCAATTAACAATCGTTAAAAGAATTATAATTAATTAAGTTTCACTATTTTTATCACTTTTAGAATTAAATTTAAAATTTCACTTCATAATTAATTTCAACTAATTAATAGAAATTGACATTAATGATTGAAAGTGAGTATTTAATGAAATATTAAGATTAAAAATGTAAAATCTTAAAACTTAGAGATCAAATTGGAACAAAACTCAAATCTCTAGAGTGCAACTTTTTTTTATCAATTTACCGTCCTTAAGTTGATATCATGTCGTAGGGGTTCAGTATTATAAGGCGATAGGACATCCTGTTGAAAACCGAATTGTCTCATCACCCTGATACCACTCACCTATGTGAAATTGGGCAAAGTATGCAAAATAACTTATTGAATGTATCTGAAAGTAACTCATGTTCACGACCATCGAAATCCAACTCATCGTCCGTTTCAGTTCTGAAATCTCTATACTGGTTGTTAGCCGCCATATCTTCATTATCAAATGTCAAATGTCTTTTTGTTGATATCATGATCAGGTGAAGTTACCATATTACCGTTTTTTTTCTTTTTCCTCTTCTTCTCCGATGTAAGAAATCTTCCTCTACACGTCGTCTTCTTCTTCTGCTCTGTACGTCTTCTTCTTCTTCTCCGACACGATGACTCCACGCAAACAGTTCCGACACGACCAACTCCAGTGGGCAAGAGCAAGAGAGATGAGTAATTTTATGAGTATGAAAACAAAGAGAGTGAGACGAGCGAGAGTGAGAGCGAGACTGCTTTTCCGCATACACGCGAGTATATTTTAGTAATAATTTCCCCCAATTTTGACATTAACAAAAGGTCATTCAAATTTTTTTTTCCTAAAAAGGGGATCATTTCACATTTTTCAACCTAATTTTTGGGTCATCCATCCGACGGACTTGTTTTGCGTCTTATTCTATTTCTTTTCTTTATTCCTTCAAAAATTTAGTGTTTTTTAGGTTTAAATCCCATTTTAGTCCCTGAACTTTAGATCTTGTTTTATTCTAGTCTCTAAACTTTAAAAAACATTCATTTTAGTCCCTAAACTTTTAAAAAGTGTTTATTTTAGTCCTACTATTAAAATTATGTTATCTATTCAATAGAAATTTGAGAGAGCTTGTATTTTTGGATGACTATGTTCTAGATATATTGAGCAAGATGAAGATAATGTAAAATGTCAACGACCAACACAAAAATATTGAAGGACCAAAATCTTGAACTAAAAATATCTTTTAAATTCTTTCACTTTGTCATCTTATTCAAAATTGAAACTTTAGATTTTTCTTAGTGACTAAACTATTTGGTAGTCTAGTCATCTAAAAATACAAACCATCTCGTCATTTTGTTAAAGAGTTAAGAAAATCTTAATATAGTAGGGACCAAAAGCATTTTTTAAATGTTTAAGGACTAAAATGAATAATTCTAAAAAATATAAGGACCAAAATAAACATTATTAAAAATTCAAGAACTAAAATGGACATTTTTTAAAGAATAGGGATCAAAATAGAATATCGTATAAAATTCAAGAACTAAAATAAGATTTAAATAGTTTTTTTTTACATCACTACATTCACAAAACCAATCAACCGCCGACATAATTGGTCGGTTAGTGTACCCTACAGCTCCAAAACCGTTAAAAACAAACCAACAAAAACCAACCAGTCGATAATCTGACATTGGTGTGAACCCAAAAACTGACGCGGATGGTCGACTAACCAATGAACACCCTTAACAAACGTATGTCTCTAAAAAAGTGAATCATACAATTTTTAGCCTTTTATATTTGAAAAATCTATGGTAAAATAGAGATTTGGTCTTTTTTAATCTTTGAAGTTCGAGAAATAGTTTTTAATAGTCGCAAAGTCAAATGGTTACCGAATGATATCTTAATTTTGATATTCTAGTTTTAGTTTAAAAAATCAACTCAAACCAAAATCTTGCAGCCCTAGTAAAGATGATAGAAAAAAGCAATAAGCTTATACTTTTCCCAGGAACTAAATCCCGAGGTTGTTACCCCTTGGCCTTATAATAAGCATCTTGAGAAAATAACACGATTAGGAGAAATAAAATAGTGATCAAAATCGATTGAAGGAAAGAGAATAACCAAAATATCTTATGGAAAAATGAAAATTCAATAACCGAAAACGTTTTATTGCTGATTGAACTGCAAAGTTGAAACACTTTTATTCTAAAATTAAACCGCAGCTCCAACCTGCTGCAAAGATGCTCGGGCAATGTCCAGTGCTTCCTCAACTGAAGATGCACTTTGAAGTTTAGCTTTATCAACCGAAGGCTGGAACCTTGCGAGTTTAGGAAGCAGTTCAAATTCCTACAATCAAAATATAGCTTAAAGGTTACTTTGATAAGGTAAAACGTTCTGCGTAAGACACAAAGGCAAGATGGTATAACAAAATTCTTCAAACTCTGTTATTCCTCTGTTTCTATGAACCATGAAACTTTTCAGTCACGCTTAAAATAAGTTTTAGTTTTAGTTTTAGTTTTTATCCAAAAAAAAAGGTTCATGAGGTTAATTCTATTAATTAAATGTTTGACACAACACGTCAATTAAACTAACCAATATGATTTGTTTTGACTCGAAACCAAAAAGTATATTGAGTAGATAAAATAAGAATACATTTGGCCATAAAAATCATTAAGGTAAGTAGACAAATCCATTTTAAACCGAGTCTTTTGGTCTAACGAGTAACAACTCTTGTTTTATTGACCTGTTTTCTTGTACTTGTATTATAACGACATTTGATAGTTCAATCACATTGACCAAAACTTAATATGAATTAAAGTTGAAAGCTAAACTTAATTTTAAAAAATAATAAGAAGGTGAGGAAATAAACTGACATGGTCATTCAAAAAAGAAAATATATAAAACCTAGAAGTTAAAACTTCATAGTGAAATTACCTCAGGACTTCCGCTTTCAAGAAGAACCCCTTTTAATTTACCTGTGGGCCAGATAGAGTAGCCTTGTCATCAACGTGATGTTCAAATTATAGAGGAAAAAGGAAGGTATATAGGTAGAATGGATGCAATATAATTTACCAGAATCAATCCAAAACGTAGCGATCTTAGGATCAAAGTTCCCAATTTCAACTGTCTCACCAACTGTGAAGCGAGGGATTAAAAGTCAGAAGACATAATGATATAGGAAAGACAACTCCATACTTTAGGGGGAAGCATCATACCATTATCCCCAAAAAATTGCCACCATATTTTCCTAGGGCTCCCTTCGTATTCAAACACCCTTGAGTAGAAGTATGGAAGATAGTCATATCTGTAAGATAATGTAAGGGATGAGAACATTATTGAATGACTTAGTGAATAAAAGGAACCGTTTAATAATCAAATGCCAGTCAGAGAAAATTGTCCACTTTACGTGTGAGTTTGAGCAGTTAGTAATGTTTTGACACAATGCTGAGCCGATCGACGGGCATGATCCACATGTTCGACCCGAGCTACACGATCATACAGCTGTTTTATTTGAATTACAGTGATTATCCAGTTAAAAAGATGTAAGAATAAAGACACTTGAGGGGGAAAAGAAAAAGAAAAGGCAAAAACAACCTTTAATGGAAATGCTGCCACATCTCCCACTGCAAAGATTCCTGGAACTTTTGTTCTGAACAGGCCATCAACCTAGTAAACAATGAATATCTTAGCTTCTTTTTACCTGGAAAATAAATCATTTCCTTGGATATTTTCATGATTATGAAACAATTTGTTATTGTTGATTACAGGGTAACATTGTCCACAATTAAGTTCTAGAAAGTTGTCGTAACCTCACGTGAGAGTAAAAGAATGAACAAAGCTGAATATGATATACAAACCAAAGTGATATCCCTAACCCGCCCCTAATGGCTTAGCGAGAGACAGTGCTAATGGAAGTATCTCTTACCTAGGGGGAAAATAGTTATCCCAACCCTATCAAAATCAGCATATGTTAGGTACTTAAACACCTTGGAGAACCACACCCCAAAAGCTAGTTATTGGGATGGGAGAGCCAAGCCACTTAAGTACCACATTGGTCATTGCATTCTAACCAATGTAGGACAAAAACATCCCATACTACCTTGGTTCCTAACAATACCCCATCCTCAAAAAGCCAACATCCCGGCGGTACTTTACTCGACCACACCCAGTCAGAACCCTCTGCCGGTTCCACTCCAGAACGTCAACAACTAGCTCTGATACCATTGTTACTTAAGCACCTTGGAGAACCACACCCCAAAAGCTAGCTATTGGAGTGGGAGAGTCAAGCCACTTAAGTACCATATTGATCATCCCATTCTAATCAGTGTGGGACAAAGTCATCCCTTCCTAACACCATAGGATGGCATTTTCTATTTGGTACAAAATCTAGCTTACTTAAGTAACAATTGCCGTAGTACAATATAAAATGCTGGGGGAGGGTGGAGGGGGGAGTTTACCTGTATTCCGCCAACAGTACTATTCAATCCCACTTGCTCAAACGGGCCGACAGCAGGCTTTGCACCAATGCCTATTACTACCTGAAAAAATGTTAAATGAAATACGACTATATCAATGCACCAGTGTTTCCTAATTAACACGTGAAGTTAAAAGCTGCAAAACTGAACTTTCAGAATTAATCTAACGCGTGGACATTGAGAGATAAATACCACTAAAGTATTTTGGATGAATAGCCTAGCCTACTGGTTACTAGAAATGATAGGAGAAAACTCAATAATGAGGAAATCTTTCCATTGTAGTCTGCTTTTCATTTTCTCCAATTGCGTATATGACTCGCTAAGTAGGAATAAAAAAGTCCACGTCTTATTTATACCATGAGAAAACAGATTGATTGCAGCATTTTGCTTAAAGGTAGAGGTCTAGAGTCTCAGAGATTCATAGCAAATGATAGGGTAAATGGTGGTAGGCTATCCCCGCTTGAAGTTGAGAATAGATAGTAAAGAGAAAAATCAAACAAACATAAATACCGTGTCTGCTTCAATGGAAGATCCATCCTCAAGTCTAACAGAAGTGACCCGACCATTTGCACCAGCTTCCAAATTTTTTATGGAGGCCCCCTGATTAATGGTTAAATATAGAAATAAAGACAATAAATTATTTAAAGTTTGCAAGGTTGTAGCAGTGATACATGAGAGAGAGAGATAGAAACCTTTACGAATTTGACACCATTCTCCTGGTAAAATTCTTCATATTTCCTGGCCAACGAAGGAGTAAAAAGTCTTTGTAATAGATGATTCTCCGGAAATATGATCTACAGTGTTTCAAAACCAGGTGGAGAGAGGTTAAAGAAGACATCAAAAATATTAAAAATTTGACCCCCTAAGAGAGATTGATGATTAAATTTTAAGAAAGAGAAGTAAAATAAATCATGAACATATATATGTCCATCGGGGAGAACTCATTCACAGTTCTTGATATAGTTTCATTATTCACAATGTTGCGTAGTTATGTGATCATTTCCACTGAAATGCAGAAGATACTAGGATTATATGGTGCTGGACATTTCAAATCCCAGTATAGCTACTGTATTGGGGGCAAAATCTTGTTGGAATATTTGGCTTGACAATAAAGACATGTATAGGTCCTGGCTTGAATTGGAACCAGTGAATTAAACTTCAGTTTTTCATCAAAAACCCAAACTACAAATGTTAGAAAATAATTTTCTAATGCAAGTAATTACATGATATACATCAATACTTTACCCTTAATGAGATACTAAAATACCTTGACAAATGTTAAGCAAGTTAACCAATTGAGAATCTGAAGTTTTAAGCAGGGAAATAGGAAAGAGCTATCTAAGATAGAACTCTAGACTGAAACTTTACAGTCAGCACGATTCCAAACTAATAACAACTAGGACACTGGCAAAAATTTAGGCCATGCATGGTTCTCTATGCCCACCTGAGTACTTTGAGACACAGACAAAGGGTATGACATTGTGGGATATAACAATTAAACATTAAGATCAAGTACTATCAAGCAAAATAGTTTACAAATTTGTATAATGTCAGATAAGGTATTTGCCCATTCGGAGAAACAATTACAAAAAGCTTGAAGAGCCAATTGTTGGACCAAATTTCTAGAATGAATGTGTGAATTTCAGCTACCCTTTTTAGTTTTTATCTCAAGGTTTAGCATATTTCACTGGAAACAGATGTCTATGTGTCTATGAACAAGCCTACATAGGTTATTTGATGCCTCGATTTCCAGACACAGGAGTAGTTGAGGTTACTTCTTTCTTTTTTGTACCATCATATCTTTTATTTACTTCACGCCACTTTTCTACAAACAAGGGATTTTCAGAATATTTGATATAGTCTATGGAAGTTAATTTCATATAAAATTTTAGGCTATTATTATGTTTATTAGTAAATTATTTAATGAATGTTTTAATTGTCAAGTGATTTCAAAAAATTTCAATGCAGAAATTATAGTTCTTCTTTTTCTTTTTCTTTTTTTTTTTAAAAAAAAAAAACCATCTGACCTTACAACATTTGAGTGTCAAAAAACTCGTAGAATGTTAAATCTTAGGTGGGTGGCACCCATGGATTGAACTCATGACCTCTTAGCTTTTTGTCAAGTTCATGCCCTCATGCACAAATTCTACTATATCTGGCATTGTCAAATATTTCACTTTGAGATTATCATGTATATATTCAGACAAATCTTTGTCCTCACCGCCTCATTTTTAGGCTCAAGTTTTTGCAGCATCTCATGATACTTTGAACCGGACAAGTCATAAGATAAGAGTAAGTCAAATACTAATCATTCTGTCTCAAAACAAAATAACCTACGTCTGTATCACTCATATCACTTCAATCAAATGAAAGAATGGTGCTACAACAGATGAGGATCTAATTAGGTACCCTGGCCAGAAGAGCAAAAAAATTCAAGCTATAAAGGATTTAATTAGTCCATACTGTTGTATCAAGGTTCCAACCAACAGCTGCTGCAGCGACCTCCATACCAATATATCCGCCACCAACAACCGCCACCTTTTTTGCTTTCTCCTGGAAAGGAAATGGAAGTCAATTGGTGTTGCAAAAAGTAAGCTGTAACTTCTGGAGAAAAGAATTTACACAAGCGAGCAGTGTATAAGTGAATGGGCACTGCATGTAGAAAAGGTGAATTACCAACGAGGAAATAAGTGAATCTGCATCTGCAACATCTCGGATGTAGTGAACACCAGGTAGCCCACCGCCGATCTTATCTGGAAATCTGAGAACAAGAGAGAAGAGATAGTGGAGCTTTTACCTACCTATTTGTATAGTAATAGCACTTATCAAGAACAATATGTTCTAAAAGAGCAGTTATTGAAAAGGAAAGAATTGAAGGACCTTGAGGCTGTACATCCTGTTGCTATTAAAAGGGCTCCATACTTGAGCAGTTTGCCTGAAGTAGTTCTCAGGGTTTGGTTTTTTATATCAATACCCGTCACTGGATCTTGATAAAACGTCTGAAAGGCAAATAAGATTGGGTACACAAAGCATTTACTACACAGTGGACTGTCTTGGAGACGCAATTTTAAAAAGAGAAGAAAACTTTTAATTGCAAGCTTTGCAACTTGAAAAAACCAGCCGAAACTTCATATTACATATGAACAAAAACATACGCTAATCATATACAAGTATAACTTTTACTCAGTTCGTTCCTACAATTCCAGAAAATAAGTCTAAAGATAACTCTATAATAACCCTAGTTTGGCAACTGCCATATTTCATATCTGGCAAGAGAATAATGCAGTTGGCAATATATCATTAACAGCAATAGAAGTCGACAACAGCCATTTTTTTAGTAAAACAATGAACCTCCAACCTCAAGGGAAATAATACATGTCAATTACCACTATGCTACAATAATGGGCTAAGCTCATTTTGGTAGTCAAGAACAACCTAATCATTCAAAAACAATACAAAATCATTCACAATGATATTTCACAACAGTTATAATAATATTATTAGCTATAATAATATAGTGACAAGACAACATTTAAATCTATTGTTCCAGAGTTTCTGTAAAATTTATAACGGAATCTACAAAATATATAATTGAAAGGTACTCGACACGTAAACATTAAAACAGAAAATGAAAATTACCTCAATACCTTTATCCTTGTACCATTCTGGAGTTTGCCTTTCCCCACCAGATCCAACACAAGTATGAAACCCCTATGAACGAAAGCAAAATCGAATGCACTTAAGATTGGATTTAAGTTACATAATCCAAACACGGAAGCGTAAAGTTCAGTTTAACTATCTGCCCTTAATAAATTCCAGAACTCACTCAATGACCAAACTAACAATATAGAAACAATGAAATAGCAAATCATGACGGCAAATGTAAACTGCAATCATCTCGAAGAGCAATTATATCTTACAGGCAAGCGAGCTGGTTTTTTATCAAGAGGAAACAAGTAACCTTTTGTCAGAGCCGGACGCTCGTACGGCGCAAATGCCTGCAATAGAATCAGTCCGAAGAAGGTACTGAATGATAAGTTCACAATTCGAAAAAGGGAAAACAATCTAATTCAATACCTTCATCGTCTAAATTATAGAATTTATGCTACCAAGAAACTATAAAACCGAATTACCTCCTTAGATACTATACAAAGCCGTCCATCCGCCATGCCGTGCTCGACGAAAGTACGAGCCGCATAACCAGCAGCATTTCCACCACCAACAATCACAAACCTAAGAAACCAAAAACCACAAAAATTCATCATCCACTCCGCAAGATCCAGCAAAATTTAAAAGGAAAAAGAAATGAAAAAACACGGACTCTCTATTCTCGTTGGCGAAATCCGTGGAGGCAGCAACGTAGCTTCTCCGGAACCCTCTGAACGCAACAGAAGAAGACCGCTGATGTCCGGAAAAGGAACCAGAGTGCGGGCAGCAGAAAGAAAGCCCGTGCTTTAGCGAAATAGAGTTCGATGCAGCCGCCATCATGAATCTACGCACTACAAAAGGTCGTGTAAAACAGAGAGCGATCGGCGATGAAAGATAAATCAGAAAAATTCGAACCGCGATTCAGTGAAGAGTGCAAACCTGAGGACATGGAAATTGGTGAGAGCGACAGCGGTAGTTATATAATGAAATCGAGAAAGTGGAATAAATTATTGGGAAATGAAGGATGAGGATGATGGTGGCTGGCTCTAGGATAGTTCCAAGGGTCGTGAGTGAATGTGTATGTGAAATTGTTGCTCCATGATGGCTCGGCTACATGACCCGCCATTTTCATTCCTGCAGTTCCGCTGACCATTTTTTGATTCTCCTTTCTCCAATCAATCTGTTGGTTGAAGCTACCTTAAACGATGTCGTTTCTCTGCGAGGGACGAGTCGGTTTGACTTCGGCCCAATATTACATGAAAGAATGGGTAAAATGAGGACCTTGAAAAAATACTTATATTTATATCGGACAATACCTATCTTTGTACATTTCACTAAATGATTCAATCATAACTTATCATATGACAAATTTTATCTTTTCTCTTTTTTGTAATATTTTAATATTTTTTTATGTTGGTGAGAAAGGATGCACAAAGATGGGTGATGTTTGGGATGCACCCAAGTATTACCCGTTTTTTATAGAAGATCGACCCAAATGGAATTTGGCCCAAGATTCAAATTTACTCGAAAATGAAATTTTTCTTAAATCAGTCTTGTGTGAAAGTATCATCTTGTTCCCAAATTGTGTGCAAGGGTCTGGTGCTCAAACGGCTCGTTTCTTGCTCTCACTTTTCACTCATTCCTTTTGTTCCTTATCAAACACAACTGCAACTTTTTTCTTTGGTTTTTTTTTCCTTTGTTCATATTCTTCCTCTCGCTTCACACTCCTACCTCTCACTTATTGCCCTTTCATCTCGTTTCTCGATCTTCTTGTTCCTCATCAGACACAATTGTAATTTTTCTTTTGAGGAGGAGGAAGGGACGAAGAGGACGACGATGATGATGATAAAGACGAAGATAACGAAGACGACGACGGCGAAACAAAGAAGAAGAAGAGGAAGAAGAAGATGAGGACGAGGAAGAGGAAGAGGAAAAGGAAGACGAAGATGACAATGAAGAAGAAGAAGAGGAGGACGATGACGACGATGAAGACAAAGACGAAAACAAGGACGAGGACGAGGAAGAAAGGAAAAAGACGAGGATGAGGAAGAAGAAGAGAAAGAAGGGGAGGATGAAGAGGAAGAAGGGGAGGAGGACAAAAAGGACGGAGATGACGAAGACGACGAGGAAGAAGACGAAGAACAAGAAGAACAAGAATGCAGAAGAGAAAGAAGAAGAAGAAGCAGAAGAACAAGCTTGCAGAAGAGAAAGAGAAGACAAACGCATATTTTTTTTCCTTCAGATCGACCAGCTATAATACGAAGAAGAAAGAAGACATGCATTAGGGGTTAAAGTGGCAATTTTGATGGTGTTAACATAAACAAATGGCCAAAATTCATTGGTTTTTAAAATTAAGTTTAATTTTCATTTGGGCACCTATAAAGGGGCCTTCTGTGCAATTCTTTCGTAAAACAATGGCTACATTATAAAAATGCCTTTATATTTTGGAGTTTATGTAAACAAAAAAAAAAGTTGAAATTATAGGTTCGGGTAACTATTTCATTTTTTTTTTTTTTTTTTGAAAATTAAACCTATAGATACTATTTTGTACCTCCAAATTTCTTCATTTGTTATCTCTTTTTTACCAATTATTTTTAAAAAAAAAAAACTCAAAATTTGAAGACTGAAAAAGTGGTTTTTAAAAATTTATTTTTGTTTTTGGAATTTTGTTAAAAATTCAACTATTATATTTATGAAAGATACAAATCACTGTAAGAATGAGGAGGAAATATATATAATTTTCAAAAACCAAAAATAAAAAACGAAATGTTTACCAAATGGAGCCTTAAATTTTTTTTAGAAAAAAGTTACACTTTCAAATAGTTCAAAAATACTCTTACGGTTGGTTTTGAATGGAAACCATGAGTGTTTTGTTACAAAAATGTCAACTTTCAAAAGTTTCAAAATACCTTTAAACTTAGGGGTCCTATAACCAATTTGTTTGGAGGGTGCAATCCTAATTGGATTGCATTGTAAAGGAATGGATTGCAATAGTAATCAAACTACGTTTCATGGTATTTACTTTTCTATGTAATAGGAGTAAAATTTGAATAATTACCGGAATATCCTTTTATGTTTTTAATTAATTTTATGATGTCATGTTATTTTTTGTTGTACTTTTTCATTTTTTATTTAATTTAGTAATTAAAAGTTTAGATGTTTATATATAAACAAAACCTTTAATTGTATAAAATCTATATACTCGATAATATGTTCTTTTTTGTTTAAAAAACAATAAACTTGATGTGCAGTTTTAAACCAGAT
Organism: Benincasa hispida; assembly: GCF_009727055.1. Taxonomy (NCBI): domain Eukaryota; kingdom Viridiplantae; phylum Streptophyta; class Magnoliopsida; order Cucurbitales; family Cucurbitaceae; genus Benincasa; species Benincasa hispida. The sequence goes on along the minus strand of NC_052360.1, from coordinate 8,874,952 downwards.
CAAGAAGTACCCAACTTGTCTAGTTTTAGGCAAGAGCAAGATTAAGTATGAGCGAGAGTGGGATGTAGAGTGAGAAATGAGTTGATCGATGAAATCACAGATTAATTGGAACTTAAATTCGAGAGAGGAAGTGAAGCATGAGTGAGAGTGAAATCAAGTGTGAAAGAGAGTGAGATCAAGCATTGTTGGAACTGCTACCCTCTGATGGATAGAATATGATAGCAACGAACAGTCACGAACGACAGTCATCAGAAATTAGAACCTACAAAAAAGAAATTTGTTACAAGCTGAGTTGCAGATTTCGCTCTTTTTAAGAATTTTTGTGGTTTTGCCCAAATACGCAAGCAATTCTACAAAATTGCTACGTTGTCTCTAGGATAAAACAGCTTAGAAAAAAAATTATCTCGATCGGAGTTGCATGGTAGTAACCAATTGAAAAACTCACACTCTTTAAGATTGATATGCTCGGAAAACTACATGTGATGAAAGAATAAGAATCGAGAGAGAAGAAGAATTCTGTGAAAATATGTTGTGAAAACTTATGAAAGGCTCGTGCTTTTTATAGGTCTCGAGGACTAACTGCGACACAAAACTAATAGGGAGAAAATAAAAATAAATAAATAATAATTATTTTTTATAAAAAAATAATCGCACACACGCACTTTGCCACGCCATGCCACACCTAACCAATCAGATGGACAGTGATAGCATGTATGTGGGGTGTCCACCATACCCACATTAGCCTATCTTCTCACTCCCTCTAAAACATGGGTACCCCTTGGGGCCCAAATCCACAATTCAAGGTGGGAGTATATAAATGAGGTCTCACTTCCCAATCTTAGCAATATGAGATTCTCAAACAAGCCTTTTTTCATTTAAAAGTTAAATTTTCACTAATAATCCCCCACTTGAAAATTTAAAATCATAAGAAAAGAATTTTTCATCGAGCAATATCAATCTATACAATACTGTGCATAAGCAAAGTTGTCTTACGACTTGAACCTTTATGTAGTGTAGATGATTTAGAATATACTAGAGAAACTCTTGGTTTTGAACTCTATCTCTAACAACATCTCACATACAACATCATTAGGGTGTAGTTCAAAAAGTCTGTGCTTTAAGGCCTGACATGTGTATTCCGGTTTAATGGATGCTCTAGAGAGTTTTCCAAAAACTCCATATGAAGCGGCCCCTTACTTCCACATTCACATAGGTGAGTTTATCAGGAGTACTTCTGTAGCAAAGTACCCCACTTGACATCAAGTATAAATCTCATTAAGAACTATAAACCTTTCTTACACTTCAGGATATCATGCTCAGACTCTAGGTCATAAGAAGGGAACTCTATTTTCTTTTTAGCATGATTCACTTCATAGAACTTGTGATCAATTATTACCCACTGAATTGGTTTCTTGGGATCTCCCATCTATAGGTGGGTTTTTCTTACAGGTGATTCATCTATTTATAAGCATGAGTCCCATCCTTTTTGAGGTTTTAAAAACCTTCTTTCTGGCTAGTCCTTTCATCAAAGGATCTATCAAGTTTTAATCAGTTTGTATATGATCCATTCTAACTGCATCAATAGTGAGGAACTCTCTAATGGTACTGTGCTTAAAACGTATTTGTCGTCTCTTTCCGTTGTAGTAACAGTTCTGAACTTTTATAATTATTGCAGTACTATCGTAATGGATCAATATGGCTGGTACCGGCTTTTTCCATGAGGGAATCTCTAATAGTAGACTTCTAAGTCAGCCTACTTCTTCATTAGCTGCTGCTAGTGCTATCATTTCTTACTCCATCGTAGATTGACCTAAAATAGTCTATTTCTTGGACTTCGAAGAGATAGCTCCGCCTGCTATATTAAAGATATAGCTACTTGTAGCCTTTGAACCATCCAAGAGGGAGTTCTAGATCGCATCACTGAATCTTTCTAGGACAGCGAGAAACTTAAAATAATGTAATCCTAGGTTTTGGTTTTTCTTCATGTTCCTCATAACCCTTTTTTATAGAATTCCAATGCTCTATACTAGCTCTGCTTGTAAATCTACAAAGTAATCCTACAACATAAGCTATATCAGGTCTAGTGCAATCAGCAATGTATCTGAGACTGCCTATGATGCTCACATACTCAATTTGATTAACACTGTCACCAGTGTTCTTGAAGAACTTAACATTAGGGTCATAGGAAGTATAGATTGGTTTACATTCAAAGTAATTATATTGATGACATGCAGAAATGCATGTTATCTTAGGCCTTTTATTTAGAATTATGAGGGTTGTTAAGCAGAATATGTGGCAATTATGTTGGGAATTCATGAGAAAATGAGTTGCGTTGTTCAGCATTGAGAATCTCGACTAACCCATTATTATGCGTCATTATGCATTGAATTGTCTATTTTTGTAGCTAACGCAGGAAGTGGACGCAAACGCGGAAGCCGGACTAGTATATAGACGACCGCATGCGGAGAAACTCTCCATCACAGAGGCGAACGCATACGATCAATGTATGGGCGTTGCAGTAGTCAATTGCATGCGTCCATCGCATAGGAGTTGCGATCGTTAAGTGATTGGGGTCATCGTGTAGAAGTTGGGGTATTAAGTGAATGTGGTCACTACACGATTACGGCTACACGATAACGCATAATAGAGGGATCACTGCAAGGTTGGTGGAATGAATGCATCAACGCATCTCTCTCGAGAAAATCAAAAGATGATGTTGACATTTCACCTACCACGCCGTTAGCAAAAGAGACTCAGAAAAGGCCAACGCACCGCTAATGTCAAATCAGAGTAGGTACATTAATGCTTCGATGATCAAGCTCTATAAATAGAAGTCGCCGAGCATAATTTCAAAGTATCCAAGTTTTGGCCTTCGGGCGGATCCTTGTGATCCAGACAAATGCGTTAGAAGAAAGATTGAGAGTCCTTCATCTCCCTCATCCATTCCGAGTGACGATCGAAGCCTTCGCTGGAGTTAGATCTCGAGAGAATCAGCTCCACCGCCCATCCTGGCACCACCGACAGCCTTGACATACATCTACTGGAAGCAAAACATTACTTCCAGTTGGTCATTTCATTTTCTCTTCTTTTCTTTTATTGTATTGTATTACGTTTTGTGATTAAGGAATTAATACATTATGTGTTCAATGCATTTTTGTGTTTCCTTCGATTCCATCTCCATCTTCTTTACTTAGCATCCTTAACTTTCATCACATCACTTAGTGACATTGCTTGAGTATCGCATACTTAGTCATGCAGAATAGAGATATGAAACATGTAGCAAACCACCAAGAGGTGTGCGTTGTGCGAATGTGTGAGAAAACCTTGTTTTCTTAGTGTGAAGCTATAGCAACGCCTGTCTATAGGCGGACACAACGCTTGTCTATGAGTAAAGTTAACAACAATTAACTGCCCCGGAGGGTAAGTGGTTGGTCGCATTAAGAAATGTAAGCTATTTTTCACTAGAGATAGGAATAATCTTACGTCAACCAAGCTTTTGCGGTTACCTTGTCTTATGTATGCGTCCATCACACCTTTAGAGCTACTCGAGAGAGAGTCTAAAGAAATAACCTAGGACTTGAAAGAGCTAGGTTAGATTTTTGTCTCGAGAGAGCGAGATTTGATTTGCATAAGCAGGAATGTGGAACTTAGGAATAAGCTCCGTTTGCTATCACACAGTGTATGCACTCTACGGAAAGGACAATGGTTGTGTCCAAGAAGTAGGATATGGTGGCTGTATGTGGTCATCTCGACCCTTTTGCATACACATCGCATACGTCCTAGATTTAGGCTTTTAGTGTGTGAAGCATGATCGCATGACTTGCATTGGCTGAGGTTGCCTTTGTGTTCACTCTTAAGGATTGCGATGAAGACATCTTCACATTTTATCTATTTTCCATCCATTTACTATGCGTTAACAGTTGTCGTGTCTCTATCTTTCATTCATATTCTCATTGCGTTGTCTGTTAGTTAGGAGTAGGAGTAGTGTTAGCATAAAACCCCCCATCATTCTTTTATTCAACCGCCGCATACACATCACCGCATAGCACCTAGCTACAAGTCCCTGAGTTTGAACTCGGATCACCCGAGAAACTTGCATTCGCGTTATACTTGGCGTGAGCATAAGAAAACTTGTGATAGGAACGCATGGTCAGTGCATACATTCGTTAACGCATAGTTCATTCCAACGCATGACCACCGATGCATGATAATCAATGCATACATTTAGAGCATGCATCACATATTGCGTTCACTTAATTTTAGTCATCAAGTTCTTCACGACTTGGTTCACTAATTTTCGTCACAATATATTTCCTTAGAATCTTTTCTTCATAGTGAGATTGATCCAAAGAAATTCCCTTTTCAAACCTAGTTACTTTTGTGTCTAAGATTACACTCGCTTCTCCCAAGCCTTTCATATCGGAAGTTCACAATCAACATGGATTTCACATCATTTATAACATGCAAGTTTGATCCAAAAATGAACAAATCATCTACATTTAAGCATAAGATCGTGCAAAGTTCATTTCAACCTTGTAGCAGATGTATCTGTCACTTTCATTGACTTTGAAACCTTTAGATAAGATTAGGTTGCCAAACTTTTCATGTCATTTTTTAGGAGCTTATTTCAGGCCATAAAGACATTTATCTAGCTTACAAACTTTATTCTCTTAACCATGTACTATAAAGTTCTTAAGATTGTTCCATATAAATCTCTTCTTCAAGTTTACTATTCAGAAAAGCAGTCTTTACATCCATCTGATGTACTACGAGTTTATAAAGGACAGCGAGAGAAAACAGTACATGGATTGAAGTAATTCCAGTGACAAGGGAGAAGGTGTCATAAGAGTCTATGTTTTCTCTTTATCTAAAGCCTTTTTCTACTAATTGGGCTTTAAACTTGTCAACTGTTCCATCAGGTCTAAGCTTCTTCCTTATGATCCATTTGCATCCTATTGTTTTGTAGCCTGGAGGTAGGTCTACTTAGTGCCAAGTCCTATTTGACTCAAGAAAGTCCATCTCATCATTTATAGCTTATTGCCATAAGTTGGCATCTTAAGAGAACAAGGTAGCTTTTAGGTCTTTAGGATCTTCTTCTACGTTATAGATCTAGAAGTCATCCCCAAAATCCTTAACAGTTCTAGTTCTTTTGCTTTTTCTAGGTTTTGGGTTGGCTTCTTCTGTAGAGGTAGGATTACTAACTATGGTTTGACTACTGAATCCCAAGCCTCCACTATTCCTCGATTAAAAGGGAAATCTATCCTAAAACAACTTGGCATCATTAGACTCAATGATCACTTGGTTTACTAGGTCATAGAACCTATAGGCTTTACTATTTATGACATAATCTATAAAGACATACTTATAGGCTCTACTAGCAAACCTTCTTCTTTGAGGGTCTAGAATTCTTACAAAGGCTAAACACCCCTCAAATTCTAAAGTATGACAAGTTTGGTTTCTTATTCTTAAGGACTTCCTAGGGTGAAATTGAGTTTTTATATTTTGGTATTATACTTAGGACACGGTAAGGATGATTTTACACTATCAATAAGATGCGGCTCTTGAATTGAGTAAAATAGCAACTACTAACTCAGCTAAAGTTCTATTTTTTCTTTCGACTTTTGGATTCATTTCAGGAGAGTAAGGTGCAGTCTTTTCATGTATTATTCCATCTGAGTTAAATAATTCATTAAAATTGTTTGAGTCATACTCAGTTCCCCTATCACTACGAAGTCTTTTAACCTTTCGATTATACTGATTTTCTACTTCAGTTACAAACAATTTAGAAGCATCAAACACATCACTTTTGTTTTCCAGCAAATCTACAAAGATGAAATCAAAGCAATCATCAATAAAAATAATAAAATATCTTTTACTGTTCCTAGTCAAGATGCCAACAAATTCACATAAGTCAGAATGAATTAAATCTAGAGGCTTAAATTCTATAAGTACAGATTTATACGGAGTCTTAGTTATTTTAGCCTGACTTCAATATTCTCATTTATCAAATTCATTTGTGGATACCTTAGGAATCATTTCAACTTACTAAGGTTACTAATTATCCATTTACTTACATGACAGAGTCTAGCATGCCAAATATTAAATGAACACAACATATAAACAGAAGATTTCATCTTATTCATTTCAAGGTTAAGTTTAAACATGCCATCAGTTGCATAGCCTTTTCCTACGAAAACATTATTCTTAGTAAGACTATATAAGTTTGCCTCTATAGTCTGAGTAAAGCCGACCTTGTTGAGGAGATAGCCTGAGACCAGATTCTTTCTTATCTCTAGAGTGTGCAGGACTTTCTTCAGCACGAGAGTCTTCCCAGAGGTAAACTTTAGCTCTACCTCACCAGTTCTAGCAACTTATGTTGAGTGGTGATCCCCCAACTGTAATGACCCGACCCCCTAGGACTTAAGTTAGGCTGTTACTAAATACATGCATGCATGGAACTTAAAACGACACTCTTTTATGGTGAAATAAATGCTAAATAAATAAGGTAAGTTCAAAAGACTTTCATTAAATTCAAATATTAAAAGCAACAATAGAGTACCCATAAATCGTAAATGATAATAAATAAGTCTGAAAACGATTCTTAATAGGAAGTTTCAAACATCAAAACTGAAAGTTAAGAAAATCATGAAAAGAAATCTAAATCTCATGAGCGGAAGCATAAAACTAGTCTCAGTAGCTCGATCACGAATTCCGCTTGTTCATCGCCGATGCATCTCTACCTTTACCTGAAACAACAATATGAGAAAGAATGAATATAAAATACTCAGTACGTAACCCCACTACTGGGGTCAGGTTAGGCATCTATGTCCTCTAGATGCCTACCTCTGGTGGAACATATAAACTGTCATCATGAGACACATACATACATGAAAAACTGATTTCTATCCTACTGTAGCTAAATATGGCCACTACCTCTAGTGAATCCTGAAGGAAACATAATATCTGGTGAATCTTGAAGGAAATACAAACTGGTGAATCCTGAAGAAAACATAAACTGGTGAATCCTGAAGGAAACACAAACTGGTGAATCCCGAAGGAGTCACAAACTGGTTAATCCCGAAGGAGACACAAACTGGTGAATCCTGAAGGAAACACAAACTGGTGAATCTCAAAGGAGACACAAACTGGTGAATCTCGAATGAGACACAATCTCTAGTGGGCTTCTAACTAATTAGTAAAGACACTATCATGGTCTTAACATCAAAACTATCACAACATGGTTCTATGACATACAAATACATCTCAACATCCTCAGATCAAATATAACCTTATGGAATCAAATATCATCTCAAGCTAGCATTCAAGTATCTAGGTGCACAAATAAATCTTTCAGATCTCATACAAGAACATACATCGGTTATACTATACTATCAGTCTATCATGCTTTCATTCTACCATAACAATCATCTATCATGCTAGCATACATCCAGTGCCTAGCCCGTGGGCAATTCCAGTAGTAAGATTACTTACCTTAAATTTGGTCACAAATTAATCCAAGTAATTAACCTTCTTACAACTCTTGGAAGACTTTGAATCCACCCTATAACATACATTATAAATATTAATTTAGCACCCGTAGTCCAAAAATAATAAATCCAAAGTTTTAAATTCATCTTTGGGGTCTAAATCCAATTAGCCAAATTAAACCCAATGTCCCAAATTTAACTTACCGAAATCTTAGCTTGACCCTAAAACAAATTCCAAAACTCAAACCAAAAGGCCAACCTGAACATAATTTGAGTCCAACATTAATAACTTATTTTTTTCTTCATAAGTACTTTTAACCCAAAAGACACCCAACCCAACTACTCACCCAAACTTAACAATTTTTGTCGAAAATCGATCTCTTCCTCGCTGAGCAATGTCCCACAATCTTCCGAATCTCGCTTCTAAAAGTCCAATCATAATGGATTTTAACCAACATGATTTCAAAACAAAGTAACACCCAAAACTTCAAGGAAAACACCTAAAACTAATGTCTTACCCAAAACAGATTTGACGGCAACCACGACGACCGTAAGGGTTGGGCGGCACGCGGCGAAGATTGAATCGACGACTGGCCAGACGGAGAAGCGGTAGCGAGCGACGGCGAAAGTCTTGGACGAGTGGCTCGACCTCAACCAAATAGGGTTGGGCGGCATCGTGCAGCTGCTGGAGGTGCGGTTGAACCTTCAGATTCAGCGCGGACGACCTTGAGGAGGCACAATGGCGCACTACTTCAGATGGACACGCGGCTGGGTCTGAGGCGTCGATCGGGAGCGATGCGACGTCAACTGGCTGGCGAGATCGAACAAGAGAAAACGGGCGATGCAGCTGGGAGAGACGAACGGCACGAGGGCGAAGTTTGTGGCTGGCGACGGGAGTTGAGGCGGCTGTTAGGGCGCATGAACAGCAAGGGAAAAAAATTGGGAGAGGGGGTGTCTGCGTGAGGAAGAAGAAGGGAAGGGAGGGAGAAAAAGAAAAAAAATAGAAAAGGAAAGGAAAGAATAAAAATAAAATAAAATATATTTTATTTTATTTTATTCTTTTCTTAATCCACATAAATCTTTAGATTCCCTTCCTTTAAAAAAGAATTAACTCCTGTCATTCATTTCTAACATAAATAATTTCCAAGTCAATAATTAAATTCCCGCAATTACACTTAAAGTTCAAAATTCCAAAAATGCCTTCAGTTAATAAAAATTACTGAAATTACATTAATAGTAAACATTTGGAGTGTTACACCAGCAATATGTTTTTATCATTAGTTTTAGTATAATTTTTAAAAAGACTAAGGTCGTGACAGATATGGCGCGTAGTAGGATTGACAAAAAAAACCCACGGGGGAAGGTCCCCATGGGGCCCCGACCCGTTGGGGTCGAGGATTCCCTGGTTTGATCGAGGATAAGGTCAAACTGAGGAAAATTTCAGGCCGCGTCCGGACGGGTGGGGATGGAACGGTATTCCTGCCCCGGCCCCGACCCCGACCCCGACCCGACCATAATTGTTATATTTATATTTTATAAATATATATTGATAATATATAAAAATAATTGATTTATATATATGTTTACTGTTCAGCCCAAGGCCCCAAACTTAAAAACTAAAAAAAGCCCTAAACTAAACACTATTTAACCCTAAATTAAAAAGCCCACTGCACCAAAAAGTTTACCTCTCCACCTTCCCTTCTGTTCTGCCGAAGACCCAAGTCAGAAGTGCCCTACCCTCTTTACCTACCGAGTACGAGTACCATGTCGTGTTTCTGTGAGTCCATGAGTCGAGCGTGAAGGAAGGCTGATTCGATTGAACTGCAGTTAGTAGACCTACATCCTTCCCAATAAGTAGTATATCGTCTGCATACAACACTAAGAAAGCTACTGAACTGTTGACGATCTTCTTGTAAACACAAGGTTCATCAACATTTTGGTCAAAGTCATACGATTTGATCGCAGTATCAAACCGAATATTCCAAGATCGAGACACCTGTTTCAGCCCATAAATGGACCGATTCAGTTTGCAAACTTTTTGCTCTTGACCTTGGGCAATGAATCCTTCGGATTGTACCATGTAAATGGTCTCCTCAAGATTTCCATTCGGAAAAGTCGTCTTGACGTGCATTTTCTAAATCCCATAATTATAATAAGAAGCAATGGACAGGAGAATACGGATTGACTTTAACATGGCAATAGGTGAGAAAGTCTCCTCATAGTCGACTCCTTCCACCTGGGTATAACCCTTTGCCACAAGTCGAGCCTTGAAGGTTTGCACCTTCTCATCAACACCCCGTTTGTGCTTGTAGATCCATTTAACACCTATAGATCTTATCCCATCAAGCTAATCTACAAGATCCCATACTGAGTTGAAGTACATAGATTCCATCTCGAGATTCATGGCTTTGATCCATTCATCCCGATCAAGATCCTCCATTGCCTTTTCATAAGACAATGGATTCTTAACCTTGCCATCTGCCACCATTGCTAGGATTTCCGCGAAACCAAGATAGCGATCAGGTGGGTTTGTAACCGTCCCACTGCATCGAGGTTTCCTCAACTCTTGAGGTGGAACCAACCTACCAAATGAACTATCATCAACAACTCTAGTAGATGAAGCAAGTCTTTCAAAAGCTCTTATTGAAATTTCAATAGTTTCGTTGGAAAGCTCACGTAACACGACTTTACTACGTGGACTGTGCTCCCTGATATGATCCTCCTCCAGGAAAGTAGCATTTATGGAAACAAACACCTTGTTTTCGGACGGATCATAAAAGTACCCCCCTCTTGTACCTTTGGGGTAGCCTACAAAGAGGCACAACCTCGACGATGATTCCAACTTCTTGGGATTTTCCTCAAGCACATGTGCTACGCAACACCATATGTGAAAGTTGTTAGCTTTAGGGCTTTAATCAAACCAAGTATTTTGATGATAACAAACTCAGATTTTTTGTACTAACATTTTCAATGTTTCAGAGTCTTTATCTTATAGAGCTCAGAAAGACGATTCCAATGCAATTTGCATCACTCAAATCGGAGTTCAAACGAGAAAGTTATAAGCAAAAGAAAATTGGAGAGGAAATCTAACGTGGTAGGGACACGTGGCATCCGACGTGGCGGCTGATGTGGCACACAAACGGTCAATATTGATGGCATGGCAGTTGACGTGGTGGATGGCATGATGCTCCACCAGTCACTTTTTGCTGACGTGGCATATGATGTGGCAGTGATGTGGCGATCGTAGACGAATGAGTTAATGACAAGTGGTGGTCACTCAGATTCACGCGCAGACGTGCGCGTGCGCGCACATGCCTGCGATTTATTCACAGAATGCGGCGTGTGACACTCAATCTCCTCCCCTGTGCGCGTGGTGCTCATATCATCCGGCTATTTTTTATTTTCATTTTTATTCTCTTATTTTCCTTTAATTTCCTGATTCAATTTTCTCCAAATTCTCACCAAATTTCAGCCTTTTCAAATTTGATTTCCTTCCTAAATTTTCATCCTTCAAATCCTTTTTATTCTCTAAATCTCAATAATTCCAATCTTTCAAAATTCCTTTTCAAATCCTTTCCTTTTCTATTTTTATTCAATATCCACCATTCATTTGCAATCATATCCAATGGCCAAAATTTATCCCCCTCGCTTATAAATTCGACTTGATTTTACTCTTCATTGATACACCAAAAAGCTATCAAGTCTTAAGCTCTCAATTCTCTCTACTCTCAAATTCTTGTTCTCCTTGCTTTTAAATTGGCCTAGAGTTTTGTGAGTTTTTTTTTTTGAGTGCTCAACTTATGTATTTAGCCTTCAATAGGTAATATTGTGAGGTTTTCTTTTAATTTTTGGGAATTGTATTAAGGTGTGGGTACACCTTGGGTTGTGAGAGAAAGAAATTGGTTTGATCCTGAACCAGTAAAAAGGATCCTGGGTTTTTCTTTAGCCTAGGAAAAAGAGGGTCGTGTATCGGTTTGGTCCTGACCTGCAAGAGGATTGCTTAATGAAATACCCAAGAAGGAGTCTTGGAGAGTGGAGTAGGCAATTTGCCGAACCACTATAATTCCCGGTGTTTTCTCTTCCTCTCTCTCTTTTATTTCTTGTTTTCAATTTTTTTGCTTCTTGTCTTAGTTATTTTTTTAAAATTTTTATTGTATTATTTAAATTTATCCTTGATTAAATTGTCTTTAAATTTGAAGTTATCATAGCTTGCATGATTTAAGTTTTATCTTGCATAAATTTTATTTTATCAAATTAGTGGGTTAACTTTATTGAGTATTGTTTAAAGATAATTTTTTTTTTTAAAAAAAAATTGGTAGTCAACCCTATTCATCCCCCTCTAATGTTGCCTTTAGATCCTACAAAAGTGACGTAAACTAGTTTTACGCCCATTCCACAACTCTAGAGGTGTTCTTGCAACACTCTTGGAAGGAATAGATTTGAGTATGTATACCGCAGTCTCCACTGTGAAACCCCAAAACAAGTCCGGTAAGGAAGCATAACTCATCATCAAATGAACCATGTCCAACAAGGTTCTATTTCTCCTCTCCGTTGCACCATTCTTCTGAGGTGTACCTAATGCTAAGAGTTGGGAAACGATTCCATGTTCTAATAAATAGTCTTGGAACTCAAAATCCAAAAACTCTTCACCTCGATCTGATCAAAGTGTTTTAATCTGTCAATCCAAAGCATTCTCAACTTCAGCCTTAAACACTTTGAACTTTTCAAAAGATTCAGACTTTCATTGCATCAGATAAACATACCCATATCTAGAATAATCATCAGTAAAATTGATAATGTACTCATAGCCTCCTTGAGCTCGCACATTCATAGGACCGCAAAGGTCAGAATGTACTAATTCTAGAGGCTCTTTGGCTCGATAACCTTTTTCAATAAAAGGTCTTTTAATCATCTTACCTTCAAGGAAAGATTCACACACTGGTAAAGAATTTTCTTCTAACTCGCTTAGAAGGCCATTCTTCACTAATCTCTCAATCCTATTGAGATTGATGTGCTCTAATCGAAGGTGCCAAAGTTGGGCATTTTCTTTTAGAGATACTCGTTGGCATTTAGATTGAATTACGACAGATTTAAACATCTTTATGTTATGGAGGGAACTTAAGGCTAACGGTCTATGAGTACATTACGTGTGAATAATAAGGGAGAAACGTGAGTGAAAAAATGACATATCATATATATATATATTCCTTCCACTGAGTATTTTAACAACATAGGGTTTAATTTACTTAGGAAAAATAAGGCCAACTATTTTTACTAAGTGATTGTTTAAGTTTGCCTAAAAGTAACACTTACTTTGAAAAGTTAAACAATTTTGATTAACATTCATTAAACACTTTAACAAATATTAATCAACAATTGCATATTTGTAAAAAATCAATCTAATCACCTTTCCAGGTAGGTTCCCATATAGGGATATTCCTTTTCCGTCAGCTTAAATACCCCAGCCTAGCTAGATACCGCCTTAGACAAAAGGTCCCTTATAGATATATTTGCTACAAATTTAATCTTTTATTGAAATCAATTTAATCCTATTAAACCGGTTTAAAATATTAATCTAATTTCTAATCACATTAGAAATTTGTGAACTTAGGTCTATCTCAATCACATTTTAAAACTAATTTAAAAAATGATTTTACCTAAATTTGCATGCAACTCTTGGTTATTGATTTTAATTTCTAATTTCATTTACTTATAACTCTTATAAAGTAAATGAAACAAATTAAAATCGACATCGCATGCAGGACATACATAAGTTATTTATAACGTATAAATTAACCTAACGTAGTGTCATTCATCATGCAATGTTCATTCATTACTAATATATAACTTTTATATAACTAAGTAATGAACTATGCTATAGCATACATTCCACACAACCATTCAACTTTATATTATAACACTTATAATATAAATGATGCATGGATATGCTATAATGCATGCATACATATTGTATAACTCTTATATTATATGATGCATGAGCATGCTTAATGTAATTTAAATCATGCATACTAATATATAATAACACTTATAATATAAAATGATGCATGAAAATAAATGCATGACTATGGTGGATTTTAAAATTATATGACATACATTATGGAATAAAATATAAACATACACACATGTATATTTAACTAAAGTTGATGGACCAGGATAGTTAATCTCAAAACCGGAAAAGAAAAGGCTAAATTATTACAAAAGGGGAGTCCTCCGGTTCGGAACAAGTAAACCAAGTCTTGAACCACCCGCTTTGAAGCCTTGCAGCTTGATCGTGTAGCAAATGTCCTAATCATTGAGCAATGAGCATTGAGTATAAACGATCGTGTAGCAACAATTGCATAGCTTTAGACTATGCAATAAGCATGAAAGTCCACACAATCATGCAGCGTGCTTCGAGTAGCGCATACCATGCGATCATGTAGCTAAAGACTATGCGATGAGCATGATAGTCTATACGATTGAGTAGCGTGCATCGAGTATCGTATACTATGTGATTGTAGCTACTGACTATGCAATGAGCGTGATAGTCTACACGATCGTTTAGTATGCAACCCATGTGTCGAGTATAAAATACCGCATGATCGTCTACTCCTCGAGGGCCTATGTGATCATGCAGCCAACGTAACTTGATCATGTAGAAAACTCACACAATCATGTAGCATTAGCTAGTAAATGCTACGCGATCGTGTAGTAAACTCTACACGATCGCATAACAAAATCTAAACGATCATTTACCTCTAGCTACATGATGCGACCATTGTTTCATCTTCTCCATTGAAATGCACTGGAACCTTCACATCTGAAGCTTCACGAATAACTTAAAACCTAAATGAATACAAACTCGATTGCACGTATAGTGCCCAAAAACATAAGGGCCCTTATAAATTAACTTTTGTAACTTAAATAGAAAGCCAAAACAAAGACAACTATCCTGTAAACATCCATCAACAAATATCCACAAAGACTTATCACATAAATACAATGCAGAATATAAAACCCACCAAAAATTGTAAATAACTTCAATACAAAAATGGAATTTGGAATCAGAACTAAAACTTGGTTTTGATACCAATTGAAGGAAATCTCGACATGAGGAGATCCTTGAGCAGAAGCAGATCGTTCAAATTCCATTTTAATTGAAAACATAAATTTACAGTAAACGCAGACAGATTACGCAATCTAAGTAAATTATAACATGTTTTTCAAATAAGACACATAGTTATGAGATTATACCTCTGAAGAACACTTCTTCGCGTAAATCCCCTTGAACTATCACAAACTCCTCGAATAAAAAAAACGAGATCTTGAAGACGTTCTTTAAAAAACTCACGAACCAAAAAGGGAAGACATTACCACTTGGTGACCTTGGTATTCTTAGGGTGAGAACCCAAGAGCGGTGGGCTCTAACTATTTTGGTTAGGAGGGTATTTGGGAGTTTGGAAGAGGAAGACGATTGAGAAAGAAACACTATCACATAGGAACTGCTTTAATCGTTTAGGCTATCGCATAGACAAGTCTTCCTATCGTATAGAAAAAGAGCTTATCAAATATGCTCTGTGTTTGTCGTGTAGACTATCGCATAGTCTATACGAGAGTTCTTGTTATACTTAGAACTTGTATTCTCAGAAGAAAAGGAAAAACCCTTTTCCATTTTATTCCAATTTCCATAAATTGCATAACCACCCACTAAGGTGGTTTGAGAGAAAAAAGGGATTATTATTCAAATAATAAATAATATAAATAAATATGATAACCAACTTATCATATTATATTTATAACATATAGTTTTAATATTGCATCACATACAATATAAATTATAGTCATTTTTCTCTATTTTATGGCATTTAATATAAGTCATATTTATATTAAATTAACAACTATTTGAATGTCATTCAAATATTTATTCCTCCAATTAATGTATCAAATATATTATATCAATTATATCATATATAATTAAATTACCTTTTATTAATTTGAACAAATCAAATTAACCCAAAAGCTGATTCTTAACAAAATCCTTTTGAGCTACCAAGGGGACCTTATGGACTTGTAGCTTGAAGCTCCAACGATACATGAATAATTAATTAAACTCTTTAATTACATTATCTACCATTCGTTAACTGTCGGGCACTCGACTAAAGATTGACAGTTACACTCTTCACATTATAGATTTATTTCTAATCCATTGGATATAACCAATCAATAGTGCAATGACCCTTCACTAATTGCTTGTAAGTACAGCTAGGCTAAAATACCGTTTTTCCCTTGTAGTTACGTCTAACTTCTTAAGTACCACTAATTTCTTTAATGAACAATAAGTCATAGTCTCACTATGACTAAGTTCTCTCGGGCCAGGAGAGGGTGTGGCCATTATGTTCAAGACCCGGAATCAGCCCTTAAGGGAGCAATTTATCTATTTGTCCCTACATTGGGGAAGGAGTGAATTTTGTCTAATGTAGTTGAGTTCCTAGCTCCTGATCAGACGAATCCCTAAAATGGTAGGCTTGTTAAGTTGGCAATTTGACCACTCTCACCTATACAAATCAAAGGACCGCCTTCATGAGTAGGAGTTCACAACTCATTCAAGATTCAGGTCATGTCAGCTATGGTCATCCGAGTGAAATTTAAGTCTCTATTATTAACGGTGTTATATAAAGAGACTAATAATTTTATGGTTTGGTCTTATACAAATTCTTTATATAGGATACCCCTACTCATATATCTCCACATGAATGATCAGGATTGGATCATTTGTAGCACTTTACAACACTTGTAACACCTACAAAGTGGGTCGTATTTGTAGTGTCACCCGGATAAGGTACCTAACCTTATCCATCTACTACAGACCATTTAGGTTATCATTTAAACAAGATCCACTTGTATGTCTCTACATACTTGTTTAAATTACATGAAATAACCTCGGATCTTAGTTTATTGGATTGAGTATATACTTATAAAATAGCACTTATTTTATTAATAACAATATGTTTATACAGAGTTTACAAACTACGAGATTATAAGGAGATTTAGGACACTATTCCCAACAAGTGGGAGGATTTTGGCTTACTTTACAGAAAAATTATATTTTATTAAAAAAATGTATTTGTAGTTCCTAATTTAAATAGTAACTTAAATTCTGTAATGTGTTTAATTGAACAACGATATTCTGTACATTTTTCTTTGAATAAAGCGTTTATTTTAAAGAGTGGTATATAACTTTATTCTGCTAAACTGGAAGATAACCTTTATGTGCTAAGATCGTTAGCAACTAAACTTTCCTTAATACTGAACTGTTTAAAACTGCGATAACTCAGAATAAAGGACAAAAAATTTCTCCTAAAGAAAATGCTCATCTTTGGCACCTAAGATTAGGACACATAAATCTCAATAGGATTAAGAGATTGGTCAAGAATGGACTTCTAAGCGAGTTAGAAGAAACTTATTTACCTATATGTGAGTTATGTCTTGAAGGCAAAATGACTAAAAGATCTTTTACTGGAAAAGGTCACAAGCTCAAAGAACCCTTAAAACTTGTACATTCAGACCTCTGTGGTTCGATGAATGTTAAGGCAAGAGGAAGGTTTGAATATTTCATCACTTTTACTAATGATTATTCTAGATATGGGTATGTTTATTTAATGCAAAATAAATCTAAGGCCCTTGAAAAGTTGGAGTACAAGGTTGAAGTTAAAAATGCATTAGATAAAATAATGAAAACATTTTGATTTGATCGAGGTGGAGAGTATATGAATCCAAAATTCCAAGACTATTTGATAAAGCATGGAATTGTATCCCAACTCTTGTTATCTGGTACACCTCAGCAAAATGGTGTATTAGAAAGGATAAATCAAACCTTGTTGGACATGGTTCAGTCTATGATGAGTTATGTTTCCTTGCCTGACTCGTTTTGGAGATACGCAGTACAAACTGTAGCTTACATTTTGAACTGGGTTCCATCCAAAAGTGTTACTAGAACACCTTTAGAGTTATGGAATGGTTATAAAAGTAGTTTACGCCAGGATTTGAGGTTGCCTAACACATGTACTTGAGGCAAATCCTCGTTCAAAATTGTGCCTATTTGTAGGTTACTCTAAAGGAATGAGAGGTGGTAACTTAAACGATCCTAAACATAATAAAGTGTTTGTATTGACAAAAGCTACCTTTTTAGAAGAGAACACATAAGGAAACATAAGCCCCGCAATAAGATAGTGTTATATGAAATTTCCAGTGAAAGTACTGAACCTTCAACAAAAGTTGTTGAAGAGACAAAACCTCAACAAGAGTTGTTGAAATTGGTTCATAGGTCAAATCCACCTCAAACGTTGAGGGAGCCTCGACGTAGTGGGAGGCTTACGAACCTACTTGTTCGTTATATGGGTTTAACAGAAACCCTGAGGATTTATTGTCTTATAAGAAGGAAATGGAAGATGTTGACAAAGATGAATGGATCAAAGCTATAAATCTCGAAATGAAGTCCATGTACTTCAATTCAGTTTAGGATCGTGTAGATGAAGGAACCCTTAACAAAAAGAACCAGTGAGCGAAAGCAGATAGTTCCAAACCCCATTGTGAAAGAACATACACATTTACAATCAGACAACAATATTTATGCATAAACTTGAAATTACAGCATGCTTCAAGAAGAAAATACAGAAGATTGATTGAACATATCCTTGAAGAACATTTTCTTCTCGTACTTCCTCGATCCAATAACACGAACATTCAACAGCACGAACGCTCAACAACACAAACGCAACGAGTAACACTCGACCCTCGACCCTCGAACAGCAAGCAGACACCACCATGAGGCTACCTTGGTATTCTCGGTGTGAGAATCCAGGAATTATGGGTTCTGTATGGATTTGGTAAAGGGAATGAGGAATTAAATAATCGTGTAGACGATTGAGTAAGTGGGAGAAGACAAAAGTCTATTGTGTAGACTTGGGTATTCGATCGTTTAGTAGCGAGCGACTATCATATAGATAACTCGATGCACGATCGTTTACACTCTCATGCTATAGCATAGCTTTTTTTTAATGTGTGTTCAATTATTAAAAAATGAAAACGATTTTCATTTTATCCATCAGTTACCATAACTGATCACAACTTCCCACTAAGTTGGTTATTAGGAAAAAAGACCGAAACTAATTATCTCATAATTGATTTAATTATAAATAAATATCATATTCATAGCCTATAGTTTTAATATCACATCTCATGCAATATATAAACCATAGTTCTTTTTCACCTTAATGGCATTTAATATTAATTTCTCCAATTAATGTATCTAATACATCAAATCAATTATATCACATATAATTGAATCAATTGAATTAGATAATATATAATCAAATTTATGAATTTATGAATTTGTAGAGTCGTACGTCCTTTCATCTGCAGATTCATCATGTCCTTAAAAGCTGAAGCGATTAGACTTCTCAATTTGCAAAAAGAATTTTCTTTGGTATTTTATTCGGATGGGCGCAAGGTTAAGAATCAATGCAATGAATTCATCAATGTAAATGCATTTTTTTGCAGAGGGCGGGCAACAACACATGTATCCCCGCAACACACCCCTTAACTCAACGCATTTATGGAAGACGGGCGCACGGTATTTCTACCAGCGCAACACTACCTCAACATAATGCATTTTTGCTAAGGACGGGCAAAGAACACATACGTGCGCAACACACCGCTCAGTGAAATGCATTTGAGTTGGATGAACGCAAAGTGTATCTTGTTGGTATAAGATGCACCCATCATCGCAAAGCATATCAGATGTTGATTGTTTTATTATTTTTGTTATTATTATTTTTTTCATTAGCGTAAGTCACAATGACCTTGCGGTATTAATTCTCTTCTTATTAAACAATCATTCACCAAGTTTTACGAATAATGCATTTCATATAGAAAAGTGAGAAAATTAAAGAAAGCACGGAAATAAACACAAGTGAATTAAATGAGGAATAATTTCATAAAGAATAAGAAGCACATTGAATGAAGCAATAAATGACAAAGTTCATGAAGCAATAAATTCAGAAAGCAAGTAAACATAGGATTGAGATATGGACCGGAAGATAGTTTTCCATGATGAACGCAATCCACACTCCACAGGCGGTCCAGCTTGCCTGCCCAATGTCTTCAAGGACATTGCTCCTTCCCGTGAGATCCCGGGGCTTCAGGATTGCTTGGCAACGTTCCAGGTATACTATTACGTAATTCAGATGTCAGCTGCCCTACTTGAATCTCCAAATTTCTAATTGTAGACGCCTGTGCCTGCATCATCGCATAGTTTTTATCCATGTATTACTTGAGCAGGGACTCCAATGAATTACTAGAGGTGCTAGAAAAGGATAGTTGATGTTGCGGTTGTCTCTGTTGCCCTTGATTCTGGTTTTGGTGAAAAGGTGGAAGGTTTCCTCAATTCTCGGAGTTGTTATTCTGATGGTTACTTGGCCCACCTTGGTTATGATTCCCTCCCCAACCGAAGTTAGGGTGATTCCTCCAACCAAGATTATACATGTTGCTGTACGGATTATTCTGGATAGCACATACTTGCTGCAGGTTCGATGGGCACATGTCTACCGCATGGCTTCCTCCACAATTGATGCAATTGATTGCGGCCACTTGTGTTGGCGCATTGGGTTGTGCTGATCCTTGGGAGAGGGCACCTTGATTAAGCGCCATCGACTGGAGGATAGAGATACACATCTAGATGTGTATAAGACTTGTGTTGGCGCATTGGGTTGTGCTGATCCTTGGGAGAGGGCACCTTGATTAAGCGCCATCGACTGGAGGATAGAGGTTACCGTGGCCATTTGTGCGGCCAAAGTTGTCATTGTCTCTGCAGGCATAATGGTGGTATCATTTCTTCTTCTCTCGAAGCCTCTTCCTTCATACCCATCGTCAACCCAGTCATCCATATTCTGAGAGATGCGGTCAAGAATGACCTTAGCCTCAGTGTATGTTTTATACATAAAACCTCCTGCCACGGAGGCATCAGCAACAACTTGCGTTGATCTGTTTAGGCCATTATAGAATGTTTCCATCAAGATGCAATCGGGTATCCCGATATGCTGACAATTCTTCACCAATCTTCTAAATCGCACCCAGACGGTGCTAAAGGTCTCGTTATCCATCTGTTCAAAGTTCAGCACGTCCTTTCGTCTTCTTGCATTATCTTCCGGAGGGAAAAACTTCTTTATAAACCATTCAACCAACTGATTCCAGGTAGTTATTTCATTTGGCTCCAGTGAATAAGCTTACCTTTTAGCCTCATCCCTCAAAGTGTAAGGGAAGAGGTATAGTCTGATACCTTATGGGGTAACGCCAGGTATAGAGAAGTTACCGTACATCTCGACAAAACTGGTTAGATGGGCATGTGGGTTCTCACCTTGCAGACCACCAAACTGCCCCGCTTTCTGAATCATTTGGAGCATGACCGGTTTGATCTCGAATATTGCATTCTCCTAAACTATTGGCCTTGAAATTCCGGGCGAAAAGTCATACAGATTGGGCGTCGCATACTTCTTCATCGGGATGTTGCGGTCAGCCACAAGAAAAACAAGAACTTGCGCTGGCCTTCTCACCGCTTGATTTACCTCGAGTGTCACATTATCATTGTTATTTTCTACCATGTTGGCTCTCTTTCACCTTGCTTGGTTCTGCGTGCCCTTGCGTGAAATGTACGCTTGCTCTCTGGGTCAGCCTCGAATTCTGGATCAGTTCCAATACTCATAAATCGTTAGACTACTCTCCGTGATAAATAGCCAGTACAAAGAGATTTGTCCAGCAAAATATCACAAACGTACTCAACAATAACCGTTATAAATCCCCGGCAACAGCACCATAAACTTGTTGTGGCATAAAATATTGTGTATCTTATGCTTATTCACAATACTTACAGCATATGGACGAATATGAATATGGATGAATGAATCATACAAGCTGATGTTGCCATAAACTTGATGACGTAAAGATGGAAATGGAATGTGGATGTTGTACTTCTAGTTATATGCGTTATTAACTAAATGCTTGTAGTATGCTTTGGAGTAATGCATTGTCACAAGTTTCCTTGCGCTGAAACCAAGTATAATTCCAACGTAAGTTTCTCGGATTGATCTAATGTCGAACACAGGGATTGTTGTTGTTAGTGTATTACATTTGTGATATATGTGACCGGTGTTTTTACAATTAATAAAGATTGTGTTTGTACTGGAAATTAAATTGCGGTAAAGTAAAATTGTGCAAATAAACTAAAGTTACGTTAATAAAATAAAGTGCGATGAAAATAAACCTAAGCTAGCGTGATGTAAGATACAAGATAAATGATATACATGATGCTGAGTTCGAGACCGACTGTGAAGTTTATACAAAGGATCATGGTATGCGATGGAAAATCTTTATGTATGAATCAGAAATGGGAAGGAATAATTAGGAACAACATCGCAGGTTGTTAGTTGCGTTAAAGAAATAACTAAGGTTCCACTTTCCCTTGGCGTACACCTCTCGGTGATCAGCTGGATTCCCATATCTCTATGGTGAAATAGGGATGAACGTGATGAACGCAAGGTTGCTTACATCTTTGGAAGTACTTCTTGCTTTAGTTAACTCATTCTTCCAACCCTCTCTCGATAGGTGGAATGGCATCTTCACTTCTGCTCTCACAGGTGAAGATGTCGTATAGCATACTTTGACTAAACATAATTATTTCCTTAACCCAATTAATTACTTTCTTAATTCATGCTAACTATCCAAGGGATTAAGAAAACATCGTGGAGAAAGTGAATTACGGATGAACGGAAATAGACAAAAAGATGGAGATGAAAATGATCACAACAATTAATTATAGAATTAAGCGTCGGATACATGGTGTGAATGATAGAGATTAAGAAGATGAGTACAAGTGATGATAAAGGGATAGAAACAAATATAGAAGAGTGTCAACGTCTTGACACAGATCTGAACGGTGGTTTTGCTTTACCGGCATGTGGAATGAATGAAAAGAAGAGCTTCCCTCTCAGGCTTACTCGTCTGGTAGAGGTGACCTTTGTACAGAGCTTCAACAGCGGGGATTGGAAGGATTCTTTGCTTGAAGACTCACCTCTCGGCCTTGTCTCGTAATTCTTCCCAGATCTACTCTGATTAGTCGCTCAACCAGTCTCTCCCTCAGATCAGTATATACATTTTTCTCTGTATTCAAGCATCCTTTTTCAGTGGAATGGCCGGAGCTATTTATAGGCTAAACTTTGACTCTCTGACTTGTGGTCCCCACTTTATTGTTATGGTAGTTCCTGAAATGGTGGAGTGAATATTCCTTCTGTTACGCAATCAATCCCGTCTGAAATGCACAATGGTCACCTATACACGCGTTAGAATCCTCCACATTTACGTTGCTCTTTACATCTTCAATCGTTTGCCCGCATGCGGTGTTGTTTTTTTATTACCGCATGCGGTTGAAGTTGCGTTGATCGCAAAACTCTTGATCGATTGTCGCATGCGCCGTCATTGCATTGATCTTCTATTCATTCTTGAATGATGGGCACAATGCGACGTAGATGCATTATTCTTTTTATCTTGAGCCATGAACGCATCAGGTGACTTGATTTCCTGCAAAACATACTTGAAATTTTCTTTTCTATCATCGCAATGGTGTCAGTGGGTGTATTGACGACAATTTATAATTCTTGCATTTCTTAGCTAATTTCTATACAATTGACGCAACTTACCTTTCTTTTCGCTACAATATCTAAATAAAATAGTATAAATAACTTGTATTTCTACAAGTTATTAGTTAACATTCCTTTCAGTGAAGCGATTGAGGAAATTCCTGCCTACTGCAAGTTTCTGAAGGATATGGTAACTAAGAAGAGAAGAGCTGGAAAATTTGCCACGGTAGCGTTAACGCAAAGTTCCAAATCAATAATTCCACCAAAGATGAACGATCCTGGGAGCTATACTATTTCTTTTTCCATAGGAGGACTGTACATCGGGCAAGCCCTATGTGACTTGGGAGCCAGCATAAATTTGATGCCTTTTGATGCCTTTGTCAATCTTTAGATAATTAAATGTGGGGCAACTTGTGCCCACAACAGTGACTCTCTAGCTGGCCGATAGATCTTTGGTTCATCCAGAGGGAAAGATGAAGGATCTGCTGATCACTATTGACAAATTTATCCTGCCGCCTTTTCGATCATGATGTGAAAGTGAAACTTGCCCTGTGGTCTTCATTTCTTCGTCACAGGAGAAATTCCAATTCCTAGGCAAAGATTACTGACTTCATCATTTTAGACTACGAGGCCGACAAAGATGTGCCCATCATTCTAGGGTGACCTTTTCTATCAACGAGTCGTGCTCAAATTGATGTGCACAAAGGGGAGATCACTTTGAGTATCAACGGACAGAAGTTCAAGTTTAATATAATTCGTGCCATGAAGTTTTCGGATGAAGAAGACCTACATGACCTGGATGATGACCAGAATTCAATTGAAGAAGAAAAGTTTGATGAAGAGAATGAAGAAGAAGATGTCAGCGCATCTGTTGCTGCCTGCAATGCGATCAAAATAAAAACAAACAAGGAAGAAAAAATGATCGCAAAGTAAAAAATAGAGGCAACAGATCAAAGAAAAACAACGCAACCTTCCCTATTAGAGCCACCAACACTTGAATTGAAGACCCTACCACCCCATTTCAAGTACGCATTTTTGGGGTAGAATGAGAAGCTGCCCAGTTATCACTTCCTTTGCGCTCAATGAAGATCAAGAGAATGCGTTGATGGGCATTCTAAGGAAGCATGTGCGAGAAATTGGCTGGACACTCACCGACATTAGAGGAATCAGCCCTACGTACTGCATGCACCACATTCATCTTGAAGATGACCACAAAGCAACAATTGAACATCAACGCAGACTCGATCTTACGATGAAGAAGGTCGTCAAGAAGGAGATTATCAAATGGCTAGATGCGGGCATTATCTATCCCATAGCAGATAGCACGTGGGTCAGCCCCGTGCAATGTGTGCCAAAGAAGGGTGAAATGACAGTAGTCTCGAATGAGAACAACGAATTAATACCGTAAAGGACCATACTGGATGGCGCATATGCATGGACTACCGCAAGCTGAATGCGGCCACAAAGAAAGACCATTTGCCTCTTCCATTCATTGACCAAATACTAGACCGACTAGTAGGGAATGACTTCTACTGCTTCCTGGATGGTTATGCCGATACAATCAAATCATGATAGCTCCTGAAAATCAAGACAAGACCACATTCACCTGCCCATATAGGAAATTTTCTTTTTGCCGCATGTCGTTTTGCCTCTGCAATGCGCCAAGAACATTCCAAAGGTGCATGATGGCTATCTTTTTAGATTATCTCAAGGACTCCGTGGAAATATTTATGGATGGCTTCTACGTTTATGGGAATACCTAGGAAGTCTGCCTAGCCAACTTGGAGAAGATTCTGAAGAGATGTGATAGACGAATCTGGTGCTCAATTGGGAAAAACACCATTTCATGGTTAAGGAGGGCATAGTGTCGGGACATAAGGTCTTCCGAGAGGGATTGGAGGTGGACAAAGCAAAAATGAAGCAATTGAAAAACTCCCACCTCCAACTAGCGTGAAGGCTGTATGAAGCTTCTTAGGGTACGTTGGATTCTACAGACGATTTGTCAAAGACTTTTCTAAGATAGCACGACCACTGAGTGCATTGTTAGAGGCTGATAAAAATTTGAGTTTGACAACAACTGCCTTAACGCATTCAGAGTTTTAAAAAATGTGCTGATTACCGCACCCGTATTGATTGTGCTGGACTGG
The DNA here is from genome assembly GCF_009727055.1 of Benincasa hispida. NCBI lineage: Eukaryota > Viridiplantae > Streptophyta > Magnoliopsida > Cucurbitales > Cucurbitaceae > Benincasa > Benincasa hispida. The sequence goes on along the minus strand of NC_052360.1, from coordinate 8,849,629 downwards.
ACACTGCCATTTGAAATAATGTGCGACGCAAGCGGGTATGCGATGGGAGCAACTTTAGCATAAAAGAGAAAAACAATTTTGCATCCCCTCACATATGCGAGTAAAACATTAAACCCTGCTCAAACAAATTATACCATCACTGAGAAAGAACTCCTGGCTGTAACTTTTGCGTTGGAAAAATTTCGGGCATATTTGTTGGGAACAAAGGTACTTATCCACAATGATCACTCGGCGATCAAATATCTAATGACAAAAAAGGATGCAAAGCCGAGGTTGATCAGATGGGTTCTCATCCTTCAAGAATTTGATATAGAAATAATTGACTAGAAGGGGACAGAGAATCAAGTTGCGGATCACTTGTCTAGACTAGAAAATCCTGAGGTTGACCGCAACGATTCTGAGATGAGTGTCGTATTCCCGGATGAGCAGTTGTTCCACATAGAAGAATTACCCTGGTATGTAGACATAGTCAATTATTTGGTTTGCGAGCAATTTCCTAAAGATTACACCTACCACCAACAGAAAAAGCTCAAGAATGAATGCAGACACTATTATTGGGATGAGCCAAATCTGTATAAAAGAGGTGCAGACCATATTTTTCGATTATGCGTACCAAATGCTGCTCAACAATGCATATTATCGCAATGCCACGACTCACAATATGGTGGGCACTTTGGAAGGCAGCATATCGCAGCCAAAATCTTATAGAGTGGATTCTTCTAGCCTACATTGTTCAAGGATGCGGCTGACTACGTAATGAAATGTGATCAGTGCCAACATACAGGTAACATTCCATGGAAAAATGCAATGCCAATGAACACTATCTTGGAGCTTGAATTGTTCGACGTGTGGGGGATTGATTTTATGGGACCATTCCCTCCTTCGAATGGGAAACATTATATTTTATTAGACATTGATTATGTCTCCAAGTGGGTAGAGGCAATAGCATGCGCCCAAGTGATGCGGTGGTCGTTTCCCAATTCCTGAAGGAACATATTTTCACTCATTTTGGCACTCCCCGTGCCATCATAGGTGATGAAGGGTCCCACTTTGTCAACCATAATATCAAGAGCTGTTGTGCAAATACAACATCCTCCACAAAGTGACCACTGCATACCATCCGCTAACGAATGGTCAGGCCGAAGTGTCCAATCGAGAAATTAAGCTGATACTTGAGAAAGTAGTAAGGCCTTTGAGAAAGATTGGGCAACAAAGCTTGACGATGCATTGTGGGTTGGGCAACAAAGCTTAACGATGCGTTATGGGCATTCCGAACTGCATTCAAAACACCTAGGTATGTCCTCATATGCGTTGGTATTTGGCAAGGTATGTCATTTTCCTTTGGAGCTAGAATATAAGGCACTGTGGGCGGTAAAGAAGCTGAATTTTGATTTCAAGAAAGTAGGAGAAGCGCGAAAAATGCAACTGGTCGAGCTCGAAGAATGGAGGAACAATGCATATGAAAATGCGAAGATTTATAAAGAGCGCACCAAGAGCTGGCATGACAAACGCATATGTAGTAAGAACCTCCAAGTTAGGCAAAAGGTCTTACTCTTCAACTCACATCTACGACTCTTCCCGGGAAAACTAAAATCACATTAGTCCAGACCGTTCATAATTAGACAAGTATTTCTGCATGGCGTGGTTGAATTATCAAATGATGACGGAACCAATATATTCAAAGTCAATGGGCAGCGAGTAAAGGCATATCATGGAGAAGGCTGGCATCGCAAAGTCGACTCCATGGAACTAAAGAACTTTGAATAAAGAAGTAAGTGGTCCCTGCGTATCAAACGATCGCAATCCATCAGGGACGCAAGTTTTAGGAAGCATCAATTCTTCATTTCTTCTCTACTATCTGGAATTTTCACCATATCTCTTCCTTTATCTATTCTTATTCTACTATATTTATTTCAAAAAAAAAAAGGAAATTGCGATAACGAGTTTTGTTTTGTTTAAAATAAGTTGACCCTCTCTTTATTTTTATTGCAACGATAGAGGCGCTGGATTGCGGAGATGTAATGCAAAGAAGCACTTATCTCACTCCATTACCAATATCCACAGAAGATAAATCGCTGCAAAGATGGATGTGTCAATACACAATGCGGGCGACAACGCAAAATTTAGGGGTGTATTCTTCCTTATCTTTATTTCAAATTTTGCGTTATCACATTGCATTTTAGTTTTCAAAGTTTTATCACCACATCCTCTTTGATTACCGCAATCATTTGACATAGATAAATTTAGTAGTTTACCGCATAATGTCTCTTTGCCAAGTATGATTTCAATGATTAAAAATATGCTTCTATTTCTTTCGTATATACTAGAGTCAACTCAATCTTAAGATAGTCACCTTGTAAAATATTTCTAAAAGTTAGGGGTTTGCTAGCTTTCTTTCAAACTCTCTTTACAACGCATTCTATGAACATTGCATAGCTTATTTTAATCTTTTGGCAAAGAGGACATTGCCACATTTTAAATTTGGGGGTGAGGTATTTATTTTCGACCTTGCTTTTTTTTGAAAAAAAAATTGAGAATAACAACTCCACTGTCAACGCAATGGGAAACCCATGTTGATAAGAGTTAAGTTGTGAAAGGCACTTACCCGTAGTTGGATGTCCGCATGACACACGTGGGGCAAGCCAAAACAAAAGTAAGTCACCAGGATCAAAGCATAAATAAATGACCGCAACTCCACTGCTAAATAGGTATGAGTTAGTCTGAGAAAGAGGGCGTTGCTCGTAGTTGGATGTCCGCATGACACCCGTGGGGGCAAGCCAAAACGAAGGCAAGCACTTGGATCAATACAAGGTAAGAAAAAATATTAATGAAGAAAATTTTTGTGCAAGGATAAAATCATTTGACACCCCGGCAGAAAATTTTCTTTTTGAAACAAAACATGCGATGTTCCAGAATTTAGCAAAGCCCTTTTGAAAGGTAAGCTTGCAGTCCCTAGGTCTTAGAAATATTTTAAGAAGAGACTTGAATAAGACTTAAGGAAATTCTAGTATATAGGATTTGAACGAAATATCCTTGAGAAATATAGGGAAAGAACAGTATGGTACTAAGGATTTGATCCTTACAGAATAAAGAAATCTAATTTCCAGACTAATAAGAATTTTAGGAAATCCATATCAGGATCAGTGTTTACTCTTAATGGAGGGACAATAGTCTAGAGGAGCACCAATCAAGGGTACATTGCTGACTCCACTATGAAGGCTGAATATGTAGCAGCTTGTGAAGCTGCTAAGGAAGTTCTGTGGCTCAGGAAGTTTCTGACTGGTCTGGAAGTGGTTCTAGACATGTATAAGCCGATCACCCTTTATTGTGATAATAATGGTATTGTGGCTAATTCCCGAGAGCCTAAGAGTCACAAACGCGGGAAGCACGTACACTGGAAGTATCATCTTATTTGGAAGATTGTGTATTGAGGGGACGTGATCGTCATGCAGATAACTTTGGCGCATAACGTTGCTAATCCATTTACAAAGGCCCTCATGGCTAAGGTGTTTGAAGGTCATCTGCAGAGTATGGGTCTATAAGAAATGTCACATCTAGTCTAGGGCAAAGGGAGATTTTGTACTGGGTGCGTTATATACCCTAGTTTCTTGTTTTGTGTACTTTTATATTAGTATGACTTTTATGATGTACACCTAACTAGTTTTCGGACAAGTGGGAGATTGTCGTAGGTTCTATAGTTTGTAATTGTAATGTACAAATGATTTATTTATTTAATAAAATTTGAAGTATTTTATTTGACATTTTTTAGCATTAACTCACAAAACCAATAAACTAACATATGAGGTTATCTTCTATAGCTTTAACATATATGTAGAGATATACATGTAGATCATGTTTAAGTGATAACTTAAATAGTTCGTAGTAGATGGATAAGGTTGGGTACCTTATCCTTGTGACACTACAAATATGATCCGCTTTGTAGATATTACTGAAGGAACTCGTTTACAAGGAGATCCATTAGTGGAAGCAGATCATCCAAATTCCATTTAGATTGAAAACAAACATTTACAACAAATATACAAATTATGCATCTTAACAAAACTTACAACATGCTTTTGAACAACAAAAGGGTTCAAGTAATTATACCTTTGAAGAACACTTCTTCTTGTACAGCCCTCAAACTGTCTCGAACTCCTCGAACAGTCATGTACCCCTCGCACAACAACAAAACTTGAACCAAAGCTGAAGGACACTACCACTTGGTATCCTCAGTAGTCTCAGGGTGAGAACCCAAGAGTGGTAGGCTCTGATTATTTTGGCTAGGAGGGAGTTTGTGAGTTTGGAGGAGGAAGACAATTGAAGAAGAAGACTATTGTATAACAAAGATTCTCCAATCGTTCAGTCTAAAAATCTATCGTATCTGCTCTTTAAGAAATCGTGTAGATCTTCTTACAAGTCGTGTAACTTCAATATGGAAAAAATAAAATCATATTTTATTTATTCCATTTTGCCATAAAAACCAACCAAACTCCCACTATGGTAGTTAGAGAGGAAAAAAATTAATTATCCAAATAATTAATAACATAAATAAATATGATAATCAACTTATCATATTATTTTTATAACCTATAGTTTTAATATTGCATCATATATAATATAAACTATAGTTCTTTTTCTCTATTTTATGGCATTTAATATAAATTTATTTATATTAAATGTAACATCTATGAATCTCAGTCATAGAAAATATATTTGAATCACATTTAAATATTTATTTCTCCAATTAAACAATAATGTATCAAATATATTATGTTAACTATATCATATATAAATTTATCAATTTAATTATACATATATTATTAAATTCCTTCTTATTAATTTGAACAATTCAAATTAACCTAAAAACTTGTTCTCAACTAAATCCTTTTGAGCTACCAAGGGTACCTTATGGACCTGTAGCTTGAAGCTCCAACTATACGTGACTAATTAATTAAACTCTTAATTACATTATCCATCATCCGTTATCGAGCACCCCACTAAAGAACGACAGTTGCACTCTTCGCACTATAGGTATATTTCTGTGTCCATTAGATATAACCAATCAACAGTACGATGACCCTTCAAAAATTGCTTGTAAGTACAATTAGGCCAAATTACCGTTTTGCCCCTGTAGTTACCTCTAACTCCTTAAATACCACTGATCCCTCTAATGAACAATAGATCATAGTCCCACTATGACTAAACCCTTTTCGGGCCAAAAAAGGGTGTGGCGCGACATTGTTCAAGACCCAGAACCAGTTCTTAAGGGAGTAATTTATCTACTTACTCTTGCTTCGGGAAAGAAGTGAATTCCATCTTGTGTAGTTGAGTTCCCAGCTCCTCAATCAGACGAATCCTCAAAATGGTAGGCTTTTTGAGTCGGCGATCTAGCCACTCTCACTTATACAAATCAAAGGACCGCCCTCATAGGTAGGAGTTCACAACTCACTTAGGATTAAGGTCAAGTTACCTATGGCCATCCTAATGAAATGAAAGTCTCTATTATGAACAACGTTATATAATGAGACTAAGCATTTTGTGGTCCGATCTTATACAAACTCTTTTGTATAGAATATCCCCGCTTGCATGTTTAATACATGAATGATCAGGATTAGATCATTTGTAGTACTTTACAACATTTGTAACATCTACAAAGTGGGGCATACTCGTAGTGTCACCAAGATAAGGTACACAGCCTTATCCATATACTACAGACCATTTAGGTTATCACTTAAACATGATCCACCTGTATGTCTCCACATACATATTTAAGTTACAAAGATACCCTTGGATGTTACTTTATTAGTTTGTGGTTAATGTAACTAAAATATCACATATTTCATAGGCAAAGTGAATAAAATATCAAATATTATTAATCACATACAGTTTATTCATACAAGGTTTACAATCTATCTCCCACGTGTCCTAAAGCTAGTGGGGTGTACAAGATAATGAAAATACACGTACACAAAACAATAAACTAGGGTATAACACGCCTAGCACAAGATCTCCCATTTGCCCCAGTCCAGTCGTGGTCTGTCCTATAGACCCATACTCTGTAGGTGACCCTCAAACACTGTAGCCGTGAGGGTAGGGTCATCGTAAACGAATCAGCAACGTTGTGCTCCGAAGCTATCTTCATGACATTAACGTCCCCTCGATGCACAATCTCTCAGATGAAATGATACTTCCGCTCTATGTGCTTGTTGTGCTTATGACTCCTAGGCTCACGGGAATAAGTCACAACACCACTATTATCATAATAAAGTGTGATGGGCTTCAATATGTTTGGAACAACTTTTAGATCCGTCAGGAATTTCTTGACCCAAATGGCCTTCTTAGTAGCTTCACAAGCCGCTACATACTCAGCCTCTATGGTGGAATCCGTGATGCACCCTTACTTGGTGCTTTACCATTCTACAACGCTTCCGTTAAGAGTGAACACTGATTTTGAAATGGATTTTCGAGAATCCCTACCAGTCTGAAATTCAGAGTTTGTGTGTCTTGTAAGGATCAAATCCTTAGAACCATATACAAGCTTGTAGTCCCTCATTCTTCATAGATACTTGAGGATGTTTTTAACGGCTATCCAGTGATCATATCCTGGATTAGATTGATATCTACTGACTATCTCCACTACATAGCAGATGTCAGGTCTAGTACATAATATCGCATGCATCAAACTACCCACAGCAGATGCATAGAGGACTCGTCTCATATCCTCAGCCTCTTGAGGTGTCTTAGGACACTGTTCCTGAGACAAAGTAACTTCATTCCTGAAAGGAAATAGGCCCCTCTTGGAGTTTTGCATCAAATATTTGATCAACATCTTGTCAATATACGATGCTTGAGACAATGCTAGCATTTTATTCTTTCGATCTCGAAAGATCTGGATACCAAGAACAAATTGAGCCTCTCTCAAATCTTTCATTTGGAATTGGGTCGCTAGCCAGTTCTTAACTGTAGTCAGTAAGCCTACATCATTTTAGGATATCATCTACATATAACACTAGGAAAACTACTGAACTGTTAATAATGTTCTTGTAGACACAAGGCTCATCAATGTTCTGATCAAAGTCATAAGATTTGATTGCAGTATAAAACTTTATATTCCAAGATCGAGATGTCTGTTTCAGTCCATAAATGGAGCGATTAAGCTTGAAAACCTTTTGTTCTTGACCTTGGACTATGAATCCTTTGGGCTGTACCACATAAATGGTCTCATTAAGATTGCCATTGAGACTAGAGTAACAACTTTTGCAACTTGAGAAAACATATTTTTGAATGAACGATATATTTGCTTGAACGATACTTCTACCTTGCTTGGGACAAGCAAGAATTAAGTTGTGGGTGTTTGATAGCTCTAAAAAAGAACTATAATTTCTAGCTTAATTTAGGCTCGTTAATGAATTTTACGTGTTAATTATCCTATTTCGTAAGTATAGTAACCAAGACGTAGAATTGACCATTTGATGAGAAACAGGGTTAATATGAAGCAATTTGGAGGTAATTTGAGCGTCTGGGCTTCAAAGGAGAATTAGGTCGTCTTAAAGAGCATGTTGCTCAATTTTGGCCATTTCAGGCCAAAACTCATGAGATTTCCTTTCTTTTTGAATTGTATTTGTAAATCTTGGCATCGTGAGTCGGATTCGATGAACAATTGAAAGCCACGTTGCTGGATTTTGAGGTTTGTAGGGATTTACTTTAATCTTTTGAGATTTCTTATGGATTTTTTATTGGATGTTTCTGTTTCTTTATGATTTCCATTCTTTGGTTCAATTTCTAGTACAAGCATATAGCATTGATGAATTTATGACTCGATTTCCTGTATGTTTGTCTTTACTATGTATGTTTTTTATATCTGTAATTGCATTGAAAGCATGCTTAATTCAATAGCAATAAGTTTTGGTTTGATTTATGGCATGATTTCTAGGCTATCTAGGATCACGTAATTGATAACAAAACCTAAAGATTGGATGTGCATTAGGATAGTTATCTAGGATCCCTACATTCGGTTAGGTTTAAGAAATAGTTAATTCAAACATGTTTTCATAATTAATCGATGATTAGATTCATAGAAAACCCTACGATATCTAAACAATGAATGTAATCTTGTACTCAATCTCTCTCTTTCTCAATCTATCTTACTTTTTCGTATTTTAATTTCCGTATTTAGTTTTCTTGTCAATCATTTTACTACTTTAATAATCAAATCTAGCTTAAGAGAATATTAGATCTTGGCCTTCCTGTGGTTCAACCCCGTACTTGCCGCTTATGCTACTTATTAGTATAAGAAGTGGGTTTCGGTGATTTATAAATATTTTTGTTTTTGTTTGGAATCAAATTAAGGACATTGATATTTCGAATTTGAACAATATGTTACTTGCAATATAGTCTTCCATAATATTAGTATTGTTCAGAATTGAATAAAAAAATATTCAAGTGCAGCTGGTCCTAATGATGTGCTTTTGCATGAAATGACAACGAAAATGCAAGAAAATTTTGATAAGTATTGGGGAAAAAAAGATAGAATAAATTTATTCTTGTATGCTTCTCTGTTTTGGACACTCGTTACATAATGAAATTTCTTTTCTATGGCTTAAATAAGTTATTTGATGTTGATGTGGCAAAAGCGGTAGGAAATAAGGTAGAGGGTGTTTTGAGAGCATTGTTCAAGGAATATAATTTGTCATTGTCAATTGCTAATAAGGGTCAATCTTCATGTACCACTAAAAGTGTTTCACTTATAACTACAAGTGCTTAAGAGGTTTTCCATTTTGATTTTGAAGATTTGAATGAAAATGATTCACAAAGTGTGGATTCAGAAGTTAATATTTACTTATTGGAGTCTCATGTTAAACGTAAGGATAATTTTGATATCTTAGATGGTAGAAGGGGAATTCTTCTAGATTTAAGGTTCTTAGCAAAATTGCACGAGATCTTTTAATAGTTCTGGTATCCACAGTTGCTTTTGAGTTTGTATTAAGCACTATTGGGAAAGTAATTGATCCTTTTCGTACCTCATTAGCTTCACCCACGATTGAGGCACTTGTATGTGCACAAAATTGGTTACGTTCAGAAAAATTAGCATTGATTTATGTCAATACTTGAAGGAAATTGCGGATGACGAGGAAGGTTCGTATCTTTAAAACATATTTATACATTTTTAACATATTTATTTATATTTTTATTATGGTAATCATTTTTTTCTTAGTCTTTGTAGCGGTTTGAACGAAGCGGCAAAGGAAAAGAACAAGGAGAAGGAGGATGACACGACAAATAATGGGAAGAATATGAAGGAGAAGATGTGAAAGACAAATGAACAAATTTGAGAATAAGGATTGACAAATGAACAAATTTGTTTGTATTGAACTTTTGTAATATGTTACTATGTTATTGTTAAGTGTTTGGCTTGTTATTTGCTTTTATGTGACTTAAAACTTTGAAGGTGGTTGTTTGAAATTTCTATATTGTGTACTATGTAGAACTCTTTAGTTTTTATTTTAGTCATTTGAACATGTACTTATTGTGTATTGATATTTAAATTATGTTTAGAAAAACTTGTAAAAAAAAAGAGAAAAATATTTTTTCATAGGCAAGAGGAAGTGGAAGGAACAAGGAAATAAAAAGCAAAGGAAACAAAACAAAAAGAGTTTAAAAATGAGGGAAAGAAAATATGAAACAAGTTTTTGAAATCGAACCGAACTGTATATATGTGGTTCGGTTCATTTTGGTTTGAATCACACAAATGGTGTGGTTCAGTTTCATATACAAAAGAAATCAGTTTGCATCGGTTTGACCTCCAAGCCGACTCGAACCAATTCCACCCCTACAAGTACTGATAGAGATAAAATCTAAAACAACTCCACAACAGCCAAACAACACAAATTTAGGGATTTAAACAAATATATTTAGCCATAATCACATTCCTAACAAAACTCTTCTCTCATAATTTTTATATACCCAAAAAAAAAAACAACTACTATGTGCATGGCACGTGTTAAAAACTAGTGAATGTGAAGGAAATGAACAATTCAATCCATAGCGGAAGCAACATCACTTTGATCTTATTTAAAATTAAATTTAAAAAAATTAAATTAAGCATTTAATACTTCAAGAATTTGGAGATTAATCTTGATTTTCTCATTTCTTCACAAGGGTTGGCTTCCTTCCACAAGGGTTTCCTTGCTATAACTCGAAGAGGAACCATGAAGTTTGTGGGAACTTTTAAGGAAAAATTAGAGAGGTTTCTTCTTCTTTTTTTTAGTGAGGAATCTTTTCTAAAAACACAACTGATAATTTTACAATATGACAGTGAGTCTTTTCTAAGAGATTTTTGTTTTTCAATTAATTCTTGTTGGCACTGTGCGCAGCACTGCATACTACTCAATTATGTAGCTCTGGGGTCTCGAGCGATTTTGACCTCTTACTGTTTTCAACTCCTTTTATCTTTTTTTCCTATTTTCTTTTCTTCTTTTGATATATGGCTCTTATTTGACCTCCAAATCTTTTTTTGGCTCATTTTAACATTGAATCTCCATTTCGTACATAATTCTAAAAATCATTAACAATAAACATCAATCTAATAAATTCATATGAAAACTATCCTAAATCAAGGGCAATAATGGACATTTTAAAGGTGTTTCAGCAATACATATCGAAAATATTTTTAAAAATTAAAATTCAGAATTACTTAAAAAACTAAATAAAAGATTTGAATAAGATCAAATTATTAGTTATATTCATAGATTTAAATGGCTCTAAATAAATATTTCTTAACTCACTCATAATTGAAATTCTTTTATAGTTTTGAATACTCCAAAATTTTAATTCATCCATTGATTTTTTCCAATTCCATATAAGCTTGAGTTTTTTTTCCTTTTTTTTTTTTTTTTTTTTTTTTTTTAAATATCACATTTGAAACAACACCTTATACTTTATTATCATAACAAGTTTTAAAAATTAAAAATTGTCCATAATATTAATGTTCGCACGAGATTTCAAGAGAAATTTATTTCGTGGAACTTGTGTTGGGGTTGATGCCTTAAAGTCTCGTGTCCTGTAGTTTGTAAACAGTATATACGAACGCTTGTGTTGTTAATATATGATATTTACTTCACATCTTGTTTTTTACTCGTTTAATTGTTTTATTTGCTTTACCACAAACCAATAAACATAAAATCTCTAGTTATCTGTATGTGACTCAAGCATGTATGTGATGACATACAAGTGGATCATGTCTTGAGAGATAACTAAAATGGTCTGTAGTATATGGATAAAGGAGGAAAACCTTATCCTGTTAACGTTATGGACGCGACCCGCTTTGTGGAATGGTCATAAGTGCTGTGACTTATCATAGATGGTCTGATCTGATCATTCGTGTTGGGGACATGCAAGCGGGGGCATCCTATACAAAAAGTTTGTATAAGACCTAACAACGAAGTGTTAACGTCTCGTTATATAACACCGTTCATGACAAAGACTTCACTTCACTAGGATGACCATAGGTAACATGACCTCAATCCTGAGTGAGTTGGAAACTCCTGCCATTGAGGGCAGTCCTTTGATTTGTATGGGTGTAGTGGCCAGGTCGCCAATTCAAACCTACAATTTTGGGAATTCGTCTGATTTGGGAGCTGGGAACTCAGCTACACAAGATGGAATTCACTCCTTCCCTAAGGTAGGGGTAAGTAGATAGATAACTCCCTTCAGGGTTGATTCCTGGGGTTGAACGATGTGGCACCACACACCTTCTCTTGGCCCGAGAGGTGTTCACACATAGTTGGACTATGTTATATTGTTCATTAGAGGAATCAGTGGTACTTAAGGAGTGAGATGTAACTACAGGGGCATAACGGTAATTTGGTCCAACTGTACTTATGAGCATCTGTGAAGGGTCATCGTACTCATGATTGGTTATATCCGATGGACACAGAAATATATCTATGGTAAGAAGAGTTCAGCTGTTGGTCTTTAGTGGAATGTGTAATAGTTAACAAATGATGGATCTCGTGGCTAAAGAGTTTAGTCAACTATTCACGTACTGTTAGAGCTTCAAACCACAGGTTCATTAGGTTCCCTAGGTAGCTTGGATAAAGTTGAGAACTAGTATTTGGGTTAATTTAAAATGTTCAAATTGACAAGAGGAAGTTCGATTATATATTATATAATTGGATTGGTTAATTATATATGATATAATTGACTGAATATATGAGATACATTATTATGAAGGAAATTAGATATAAATATGATTTATATCAAGTAGAGGAAAAAATTGTTGGATTTTATGTCTTAAAACTCGTAGTTTGTAATATCATATTCTTGTTCAATAAAACTGTTATTGAAAATCTTTAGTAAATTTAAATTCTATATTCATGAATCCAATAAATTGAGGTTCCGAGGCTATTAAGTTTAGTTTGAACTTTATGTAGTGACATAAATGTGAATCAAGTTCAAATATATATAGCCAAAATGGTCTATAGTATATGAATAAGGTTAGGCACCTTATTCTGGGGACACTGTGGATGCGACCCATTTTTATAGTTAGTACAAACGATGTGATCCTAAACCGTTCATGTGGAGACATGAAAATGGGGGCATCCTATGTAAAGAGTTTACATAAGACTAAACCATGAAATTGTCACTTTTTACTTTCTAAATGTCGTTTAATGTATAAAACTGACTATTTCGTTAATGATGACCTAGGTAACTTAATCTTAATCCTGAGCTAACTATGAACTCATGTTCAATCAGAATTATTCTTAGATTTGCATAGGTGAGGGCAGCTCATTATGCTGGCCCAATAAGCCTCCCATTTCAAGGGTAAGATCAGGTGGATAGCTGGGAACATAAGGTGCAAGATAGAATTCACTCCTACCCGTTATAGGGATAGTAGATAGGTTGTTCCCTTTAGTACTGAATCCAGGTCTTGAACAAGAGGCCCCACCCTCTCATTGGCCTGAGAGGGGTTTGGTTTATAGGTTAGACTTTAACCCAATTGTTCATTAGAGGATCAGTGGAACTTAAGGAATAAGATGTAGTCTCGGGGGTAAAACAGTTTTTATGACTCAGCCGAGATTACGAACAACATGTGAAGGATTAGCTTACTAATCATGGTTATATCATATGGACACAAATATATCTATAGTGAGAAGAGTGCAACTACGGGACTATAGTGGATTGACCCGTGAGATAACGAATGTTGATTAGCTCCATTTAAAGAGTTTAGCCAGCTAATCTCGGATCGTTGGAGCCCATGATCTATAGGTCCATTAGGTTCCCCTATTAGCTTATATGGAATAAACTTAGAACAGTATGATAGAATAATTCGAATTGTTCGAATTAGGTGAACAGAGAGAAATCGACAAGTATATGTGATATAGTGGTCAGTTTTTTAGTTTAGAGATATAGCTTTAATATTTAAATGTGATTTAAATATCAAGAATATGAATACGTTCATATTCGGAAGCTCGAAAATAATGGAAATGGTCAAAGATGTAAAAAATCAAACTTTGACCGACCTTATATTCAAATGTGATTTGAATTTCGAGAAAATGAATGCGGATTCACGCTCGGGAGGTCAAAATTAGTCAACACGAAAAAAATCATAAAAAGTCAAAATGTTGACTTTTCGGTCAAAGTTTGATTTTGATCAAATGATAATTTTACCCTTTGACTAAAGTTAGTGGAAAAATCAAAACTTTTGTTGGATAATTCCACTAACAAAATAGTGGGTTAGGTGTTGGCTTATAGTGGAGACATTAAGCCCACTTAGATAGTGGATTCAAGGTGTTGGATTTTTAAGTTATTTCATGCAATTTTGCATGGCCTTTTTCTATAAATATGGGCTTGTCATTTTGGATTAAAGACTTTTGAAAATTTTGCAAAATTAGTTTTTTAAAATTTGGCTGAAAAATCCAAACCCAACCCAAATTTCACTTTACTATTTCCATCTCTATTTCTCTCTCTCGAGTTCTTCATCCATCGGTCCCACAACCCAGTTCTGAGTCTAGAGGATAGTAGGTCAACTCTAGTGGTTGTCTCGTTCGTGTTCGAGCGGAGATAGACGAGTTTCGGGAGCTTCAAAGGTAATATTTCAAAATAACCTTAATTAGTTTATTTAGGGTTGCATGTTTTATTTGTGCAATTAGAGTAAAATCGATTCTTTTTTCCTTTGCGCATGCCTATTTTTTCATTAAAAAAAATACTATAGTAGAAATGTGATGTCAAACTATAGGATATAAATATAATATGATTATATTTATTAATTAATTGATTGATTAATTATATGATAATTAATCATTTTTCCACGTTCGGATGTGGGTTAGTGGACATCATCGATTATGGTAACCGATGAGTTAAAATGAAAAAAGTTTTCATTTTGAATAGTGTAATCGATATTCCATGATTCCGCCCAAAAGAATTCAGAAGCACGCGGTGGTGAAAGTAAACGATCGCTTGAGAGCCTATATGATAAAGTTCTTCTCCTAAACAATCGTATACCTCGCGCCTACACGATCGCACACTGTCGTCTAGATGATCGGATAGTTTCTCTAAACGACTGTATAGTGTGTCGATTTCGCTAAACGATCATATACCTTTTCCTAAACGATCATTCAGCAAATCCTATACGATTGTGTAGCTCCTCTATGCGATAAACACTTCTGCTATATGATAACGTTGTTTTCTCTCTCAATTGCTTATCGCCTACACGACTCGTTTTTCCTCTTTCCTCTACCAAATTCACCAAAGCCCACCCTTTGGGTTTTCACTCTAAGAATACCCGGGGCTCATTAGTGGTGGTGTCATCCCCATTACGGCATTCGTGTTCGTGTTGATCGTGCTGCTGCAGTCGACTTTGTCCGCCAAACGTTGGTAGATCTGTTGGAAGGTTCCACTTTGTTGGGGTATTGAAATTTGAAGATAGTCTTCAACTGGTATAGAACTCTTTCCCTTATGATTTTATTGTTCATAGCATGCCGTTAATTAAGTTTTGATTGCATAACTTTATGTGTTGTATGTATATTGTTCTATTTTGGTCACTGTGAGATCGGAGCGATCCGAACATGCTCATGGAACTCTCGGTATGAGATCCTTCAACTTGAACTTTGTATTTGTATTAATTTTGTGGAAAGTGAGCACAATCTCTAATACATAGTATTTTGATGCTTTCAAAAGAAACCGTAATCTTTAAGCTGGTTGATCTTCTTGAACGATCGACCTTTGGGCTTGTTGATTTTCTTGGATGATCGGCCTTTGGGCTTGATGATCTTCTTGGATGATTGACCTTGGACTTGTTGATCTTCTTGGATGATCAGTCTTCAGGCTTGTTGATCTTCTTGGACGATCGACCTTTGGGTTTGTTGACCTTCTTGGAGGATTAGTGTTCACGCGAGGCTTCTGGGGAAACTTGTTTTGTAAAGTTGAACTTAAGTTGGTATTGATGTTGATGTTAATTGGATGCGATGTGGTTCGATCTCTAATGTTTGATCCTCTGATTCTCTCTCTGTTGAATGCGTACGTTTGATGTATGAAGTGGGGCATGTGGATATTCTTGAGCTTCGAGTCTTGGAAGAATGCTTGTATCTTCAAAGGACTTCAGTTTTCAAGTGTGTTCAGAATGCTTTTATCTTTTTTAGCCTCCGGAATGCTTGTCTTCAAAGGACTTCAGTCTTCAAGCGTGGCCAACTTCAGGAGTCAAGGAGTCTTCTGATTGTAGATAATTCCCTCTAAGCTCTCTGGAGTGTAGAATTGCTGTCCTCTCCAAATGAGGAAAGCTTCTCTATTTATAGGTTCATAGTTGGACTTGGGCTTGTTGATCCATGGGTCTGGCCTTCAGGCCCAATGGACTTGGGCTTAGTTGGTCCATGGGTCTAGCCTTTGGACCCAATTAATCGGATTTAGGCTTGATTTGACGTTTGGGTCAAATTCAACATATTTTTGGGCTTAGTTGGACTTTGACCGAAATAATAATATCAAATTTGGCCATACTAATCTTATCTGATTCAACGGTCATGACAAAACTACGTGGCGTCATCAAAATTTGTCTTCAACTTCAATTAAGGATATATGTCAACTCCTAATTGAGCCTAAATTTAATGATTTGGAATTTTGTCATTAATTTAGTAAATGATGTGGCAACTTGTGATTGGTTCAAGCTATCTCATTCAACAAATGTGCCTCTTTTGAGAATTATGCACATATATGGGTGGATAAATCTCGAAAAAAATATAAAGTTGAAATCAAAATCCAATTATATTTGTTTTTAAATTTGACCTCAATTGATGTGTTAGTCAAACTATGAATTTAGTACATAAGTTTAACTTGAATTTGGGATAAAATTCGGAATATCGCCAAATTTACAAAAAAAAATATCGAGCTTTGTCCCAATATAATTTGATTTGGATTTAAGATACAATTTGTGATATGCCCAATTTAATAAAAGAACAATTGAGATTTTTTTCTTATCCACAATTTATTTTGATTGAAGATAAAAAGAAACTCAAGGCTAGACAACTTGAATTTGGAATAAAATTTGAAATATGACCAAATTTTAATTTGATATTTTACCCAATTTGATTTGGATTTAAGATAAAATTTGAGATATGCCCAAATTTTAATAAAAGATCCATTGAAATTTTTTTACTTATCCACAATTTATTTTGATTGAAGATAAAAACTCAATAGAACCTAAATGAATTTGATATAAAATTTAGAAGATGCCCAAATTTTAATTTGAGATTTTATCCTTAATAATTTGGCTTAAAAGTCTGGTGATTTGGTGATTTAAATTTGGGATAAAATTTGGAATATGCCCAAATTTTAATTTGACATTTTATCCTTGAGGATAAAAGTATGATTTGGTGATTTAGATTTGAAATAAAATCTAAAAAAATCAAATTAAATAGGGAATTTGTTTAATTTAATTTTTTTATTTTAATTTGAAATTAGGCTAGAACAAATTAGGAAATCTAATAAAAAATCTAATATTTTGAATCAAATCTTTATTTGATTTGGATTTCCTAATTTGTTATGGAACCTAGCGAACCTCTATAAATAGGACCCCAAACTTCTCCATCATCCTCATCCCTTCTTCTTCTAATCTTTCATTTCTCTCCTTTTCCTCTTTTCTTCCAACGTTTTCTTCTCTTTTTTTTCATTCTTTATTTTTCCACTATTTTTTTCAAAGTTTTTTTTTTCTTTTTTTTTCTTTTCTGTTTGTTTTTTTTTTCAACACTTTTTTTTTACTACCTTATCCCCTTACTATCCCTCAGTTTTTATAGGAGTTAAAGTGCAACTCAAGAGAGTACAACCATTTTTTTAACCTCACCGACCCATCAGTAATCTTAAAGGGTGGATTTCTCCTCTCATAAGCTTCAGCTTTTAACAAATTTTTTTCCCTATTTTTTTGTTATAGAAATGTCTGACTGTGTGATCGATTCTTTGATGCACATAAGGATGACCCTGGCATGGTCTATCTATTGTATCCCTATTCATATTTCCTGATCGTCATCGGAGGCCTGCAAAGGCTTACAACCCCCTCATTCGATCATCCTAGGGGCGATCCCAGAAAGGTTTATTTTGTAGTGTCGTTTGTACATCCTGATCTTCATGGGAGGGGCCCCGAAAAGGCTTACAACTCTCCCATTCGATCACCCTAGGGAGGATCCCGGAAAGGTCTACTTTGTAGCTCCGTTCGTGCATCCTGGTCGTTATGGGAGGGGCCCCGCAAAGGCTTGCAACTTTTCCATTCAATCACCCTAGGGAGGATCCTGGAAAGGTTTGCCTCGTAGCACCATTCGTGCATCTTGATCAACATGGGAAGGGCCCTGGAAAGGCTTACAATTCTCCCATTCGATTACCCTAGGTAGGATCCCGAAAAAGTCTGTCTTATAGCGTCATTCATGCATCCTGATCATCATGAGTGGGGCTCCACAAAGGCTTACAACTTTCCCATTTGATCACCCTAGGGAGGATCTCGAAAAAGTTTGCCTCGTAACGCCATTCATACATCTTGATCATCATAGGAGGGGCCCCGCAAAGGCTTACAACTCTCCCATTCGATCACCATAGGGAGGATCTCGAAAAGGTTTGCCTTGTAGCGCCATTCGTGTATCCTGATCATCATGGGAAGGGCCCCGCAAAGGCTTACAACTCTCCCATTCGATCACCTTAGGGAGGATCCTGGAAAGGTTTACCTTATTATGTTACTCCTTGATCAAAATTTGAAGATGAGGCAAATATGCCATCGAGTATTAAAGATGAGGCGGATATGCCATCAAACTTTGAAGATGGGAAGAATATACCATCAAGCTTTTGACTGGAGTCAGGTTGGCCGGAGTCGATCTCGCATATGAGGCAGAGCCGAACGGACCAGAATTGTCCTCGCATATGAGGTGGAGCCGGATGGATCAGAGTTGTCCTCGCATATGAGATAGAGCTAGGCAAAAACCAAACTTGATCTCGTATATGAGGTGGACCAACACCAACATTTTTGAGAGGAAGCGAAGCTACACCAACATTTTGGAGAAAGGGTGAAGTTGTACCAACATTTTAGAGAGGAAACAAAACCGTACCATGACTTTGGAGATGGAGTGAAGTCACGCCATCAGTTTGGAGATGAAATGAAGCCACGCCATGAATTTAGAGATGAAGCGAAGCCACGCCAAAATTTTGGAGAGGAAACAAAAGTAACCATGACTTTGGAGATGAAGCGAAGTCGTGTCATCAGGGAGGTGAAGCGAAGCCACGCCACAACTTTGGAGATGAAGCGAACCATGCTAGACTTTGGAGATAAAGCAAAATTATACCAACATTTTGGAGATGAAGCGAAGTCACGCATCAGTTTGGAGATGAAGCGAAACCACACCACGACTTTGAAGATGAAGCGAACCACGCCAGACTTTGGAGATAAAGCGAAGCTGCATCATGATTTTATAGACCGAGTCATTGAAGATGAAGCCGAGCCATGCACACTGACCATGAACTTGAAGATGAAGCGAACCATGCACACCGACCTTGATCTTAAAGCTAGAGCGGAGCTATGCACATCGACCTTTAACTTGAAGATGCAGCGGGGCCATGCACGCCAATCTTGAACTTGAAGATGGAAGTGGGGTCATGCACGCCAATCTTGAACTTGAAGATGGAGCAGCATCGATAGAGCCTCTGAACTTAAAGATGGAGAAGCATCGATGAGACCTTCGTGTTTGAGTTTGACAAAGCATCGGCAAATCCTCCGCATTTGAGTTTGATGAAGCATCGACGAATCCTTTGCACTTGAGCTTGAAGAATCGGTGAATCCTCTGCATTTGAGCTTGAAGCATCGGCAAATCCTCTGCATTTGAGTTTGACGAAGCATCGATAAATCTTCACATTAAGCTCTACTTTGCGACTTTAAGCATGAAGATTTCGATGCCTCTAAACTTGAAGATTGATGAGCATCGATGAAGCCTCTGAACTTGAAAATTGAAGAGCATCGACGAAGCCTCTGAACTTGAAGATGAAGGAGCATCCAAATTTGATTTTAAAAATGAAACGAAGCGCATTCCAAGTGTGTACCTTTTATTTACTGTGCTAGCTCTTTACGAGGGATGAATATCTTCAATCCATTGTGTTGCCTCCAATAGAGATGAACATCTTCAATCTGGAGTGTCATTCTTTAATAAGGATGATCAACATCAATCTTATAGTATCATACTTAGGTGGTTGTGGTACCATTTCTGACGAACTAAACTTTAATTTCTTTCAGTTGCCTTTGTACCCTTAAAGAAAGGGATCAAATCATGATGTAGTTTTTAACTGGACTGATCTTGAAGTTTCTTTCAAGCTGCCTACCCTTCATAATGATAGGGATCAAGTCATAATGTAGTTAAAAAAGAATATATTTTTTTATGCGCGACTTAACTTAAATTTCTCTAAGTTGCCTACATACCTTTATAATGATAGGGATTAAGTCGTAACGTAGTTCGTACAAAGATTTTTTTTTTTGGGCCATCCACATTTTAAGCTCATGCGAGCCAGGAGCATCATGCAGTTTAGGCTCTTGCGATGAGAAGCTTCTTCATTTAAACTTCACAAGCTCTTATTTCATCATGGTTTTGATCACCCTCTTCATTTGTAGGATTCATCAATATGATGAGTTTTGGCTTCACTATCAAGGAATCTTCTGTACTTAGGTCAACAGAAAATTTCCTCTTCATGCATGCATGGATATGACTGTGAATCTTTTTGTTGTTGTTTTCTTCATTGAATGACATTGCCTTCAAGATTTTCATCCTTTCTTTATGTTGATCACTTGTTGTCTTGAGACGATCAAAAGCAGATGCTGAAGGTCGATCTTTCTTTGATGTGGATATACTTAGCCTTTTGAAGGCTGAAGTTTGAGTAGAAGTAGTTGTTAGACATTGGTCTTCTTCTCCTACCGTGGCCACACTCAATCTTTGAAAGATTGAAGATCGAGCACTTAAAGGCTTAATACGATCGAAGACAGAAGTTCTTTGCTTCATTTCTTCTTAGTCGTTAACTTCTTCGATAGTTATATGATTGTTGTCGATTTCCATTATACCGACAGTGTGACATGAAATAACTTCTGATACTTTCTCTAGATGATTATTGAGGAAGCTTATTGGAAGAAATTCTGCCGAAGTTGCTGGCCGTCAGAATTGAGAAAAGTTCTTGTCTTCTTTCTTAGCAGGCTTAGGCTTTCGTGTCATCTTTTTGCCTTTCTTTTTATGAGTCTTGTTCCTTCTTCTATAGCTTCGATAGGAACATGACTCTTTTTGGGTGGAGTTTGACTGTCTTCTTTTTCGATAAGACACAACTATCCACTCTTCATTGTCATCTCCAACGAGCTCATCTTTCTTTTTGGAATTTGCTGTTTGAATCTCTTGCTGGAACCAAACAATTATAGGCTCGAAGGCTCCGAACTGGATCAAGCTTTGTCTTTAAGCATGGGACACAGACAGTGTTGAAACACTTGAAGTTACCGCTACTGTAGCGTGATTTGTCTGAGTTATTTCATTCAAATCTAACTCAATCTTCTTTTCACGAGCTAACTTCAGCATTCGTTCCTTCAACATGAAGCACCTTTCAACTGGGTGACTAACGACCTGATGATACTTATAGTAGTTAGGATCATCTACTTTTCTTGCTTGTTCTGGCCGTTTGCATTCCGGCAGTTGAATAAGTTGCTTCTCTATCAGTTGCTCTGCCACATTAGAGTTAGATAATGGATAAATCTTCTATTGTCTTTCTTTAAGAGTTGGATGGCGCTTCTCGCCCTCATTGTGCCTTCTTTCAATTTTTTTTTGTTTTCCTTTGGAGGAAAATTTCTGCGAGGTCACATGAATGACCATAAATTCTTTTGTGGTACTATCTATGATCTTTTCAGTGCCCTTGGATTCATTCTTGTATTTTCTCCCTTTCGAGACTAGAAAATCTTTAGTTGCCTTGTTGGCGATGCTCAACTCCATATCATGAGCGCGTGTTGCCAACTCCTCAAATGTACGAGGTTTTATCCCTTGTAGGATGTACAGAAGCTTCCAATGCATGCCTTGAGTGCACATCTCCACTGCAGATAATTCAGTGAGTCTATCTTTGCAATCCAGACTCAATGCTCTCCATCGGTTGATATAATCGATGACTGTCTCTCCCTTCCACTATTTGGTGTTCGTCAGCTTCATCATGCTAGCAGTGTGCCTTGTACTGTAGAAGCGGTTTAGAAACTCCCTTTCTAGCTGTTCCCAACTGTCAATCACTACTGGCTCCAAATCAGTATAACAATCGAAAGCTTGTTGCAGTTGGTCTTCCTGCAAGACAGCCTTTCCTTTTTCATTGACTTTTGTAGTTGGAGATTGACTCGACTCAGCGGTTTCTCGAGCCTGTATTTGATTTATTAAAGCAACGATTTCATGATCTCACTCTTCAATAGCTTTCATTAGGAAATTTATCTTCCTTTCCATCTCTGCCATAGCTGACTCAGTCGTTACATCAGTCACCATTACAGATACTACATCAAAGTACGATTCTTTATCTGATGGATCAGTAGTAGAAACCTAGCTGTTGAACAAGGCAATAATGATCCTGCCTTTAGTAGATTCTATTAGTTTTTCCATGATGACAGAGCTTATGTAAGTATCGCTTGCAACGGTAGCTTTGGATACAAGTTTCTTTGGTGCCATTTGTAGGTTTATGAACTTGGATGACAAGAGAGAGATGAGAGGTAGAGAGGTCCTATTGAGCGTGCCAATTTGTTGCACGAGATTTCAAGAGAAATTTATTTCGTGGAACTTGAACTTTGTACTTGTATTAATTTTGTGGAAAGTGAGTACAATCTCTAATACATAGTATTTTGATGCTTTCAAAATAAACTATAATCTTTAAGTTGGTTGATCTTCTTGAACGATCGGCCTTTGGACTTGTTGATCTTTTTGGATGATCGGCCTTTGGGCTTGTTGATCTTCTTGGANCTTTGGACTTGTTGATCTTTTTGGATGATCGGCCTTTGGGCTTGTTGATCTTCTTGGATGATCGGCCTTTGGGTTTGATGATCTTCTTGGATGATTGACCTTAGACTTGTTGATCTTCTTGGATGCTTCGGGCTTGTTGATCTTCTTGGACGATCGAACTTTGGGCTTGTTGATCTTCTTGGAGGATTAGTGTTCATACGAGGCTTCCGGAGAAACTTGTTTCGTGGAGTTGAATTTAAGTTGGTGTTGATGTTGATGTTAATTGGATGTGATGTAGTTCGATCTTGTGCCTGATCCTCTAATTCTCTCTCGGTTGAATGCGTACGCTTAATGTATAGAAATGGGACGTGTGGATGTTTTTGAGCTTCGAGTCTTGGAAGAATGCTTGTATCTTCAAAGGACTTCAGTCTTCAAGCGTGTTCAGAATGGTTGTATCTTTTTCAGCCTTTAGAATGTTTGTCTTCAAAGGACTTCAATTTTTAAGCTTGGTTAGCTTCAGGAGTCAAGGAGTCTTCTGATTGTAGAGAATTCCCTCTAAGCTCTCTAGAGTGTAAAATTGTTGACCTCTCCAAATGAGGAGAGCTTCTCTATTTATAGAGTTCACAGGTGGGCTTGGACTTGATTGATTCATGTGCTTGGCCTTTGGGCCCAATTAGTTGGACTTGGACTTAGTTGATCCATGGGTCTGGCCTTTGGGCCCAATTAATCGAATTTAGGCCTGATTTGACATTTGGGTCAAATTCAACATATTTTTGGACTTAGTTGGACTTTGACTCAAATAATAATATCAAATTGGGCCAAATTAATCTTATCTTATTCAACGGTCATAACAAAACCACGTGGCGTCATCGAAATTTGTCTTCAACTTCAATTCAGGACATATGTCAACTCCTAATTGAACCCAAATTTAATGATTTGGAATTTCGTCATTAATTTAGTAAATGACGTGGCAACTTGTGATTGGTCTAAAATTTCACATCCAACAATTACCTCTAATTGGTTGACATTTATAGCTCCAATCAATGAATAAAATATAAATTAAACTTTGTAAATTACAAGAGTATCACTATCAAAATCCTAAAATTTAAATTCAATAAGAAAATTTAAATCCCAACCTACATAAATTTCAATGATTCTAGAAATAAAGTAATCAACGTAATTGACATAAAATTAAATTTTTTGTTTAAAAAAAACATAAATTAACCATTAAACCTCCTCAATGCAATCAACAAATACATTTTTCTTAAATTATTCAAAATTTTTAACACTTCCATATATTAGTTAACATCTAATAATATATGTACATATATTTTTTCCTTAAATGTAACTAGCCATATATATTTTTCAAGAAGTACATGCAACGCATGTAATATTCAATTAGTATATATATAAAAGATAAACAAAATATTTAAAGTTGGATCCGTCACTAAATTATTATTATTTATTTATACGTTATCAAATTTCCACTTCACATATTATTAAACTTTAAACATAAAAGAAAAAATAATAATAATAAACTTGATTTTGTTTTTCATTCATTTCACTGCCTAATTCTAACCATTAAATACATAACAACTATTTTTAAGATATTAACATCTTTTGAAGTATTGAAATTGCTATATATTATAAAGTTTGTTCCATAAATCCTTATTCAATTCAATATGGTGGAAGTTAGAGCATTATTTTAAAAAGAATTGGAATGACTTCCATTGATGGAAAGAGGCAATAACTAAAAACAGAAGCAAAAAGAAGAAATACCACCAAAGAAGGAAACTTGGGTCCACACATGAAAGCCTTTCTAAGGAGTGGGCAGAAGAAACTAAATTAAGCCCATCATAATTACATTAATTAATTTAATGCAATGACAATAACAAGAAGTTACATTTTAATATTTTAAGTTCACTCTACTTTAGTTTATTAATTATTAATCATTCTTGTTTTTAATATTTAATGTTGATATAAAACTCATAATCTTGAGATAAAAAATTCTATTCCTTCACTTCACATATTGTAAAATAAATATATTGTTCATAATGTAATAGACTGATATGGTGTTGATATTGTAGGTGTTTGACACACGTTTTTTTTCTTAGAGTTCAATAATCTCGAACTTTCAAGTTAGACTACATACATATATGTTATTGAACTAGAAAAAGAAAAGAAAAGTTTGTGTGAGAATTGAACCTCTCTAACATTCAAGATAGAATATTTAGGCTCCATTTGATAACTATTTTATTTTTTGTTCTTGCTTTTTAAAATTAAACCAATGGACACTATTTCTACTTCCAAGTTTCTTCCTTTGTTATCTACTTTTATTTTCACCAATGGTTTAAAAAACTAAGCCAAATTTTGAGAACTAAAAAAAGTAACTTTCAAAAAGTTGTTTTTATTTTAGGAATTTGGCTAAGAATTCAATCATTGTACTTAAAGATGCAAATCATGATAAGAAATGTAGATGATATAGGCTTAATTTTCAAAAACAAAAAAAAAAAACTAAGGCTCGTTTGGTAACCATTTTATTTTTTGTTTTTGAAAATTAAGCTTATATCATCCACATTTCTTACTATGTTTGACATCTTTCTTAAGTATAATAATTGAATTCTTAGTTAAATTCCAAAAACAAAAACAACTTTTTGAAAGTTACTTTTTTTAGTTCTCAAAATTTGGCTTGATTTTTTAAACCATTGGTAAAAAATAGATAATAAAGGAAGAAATTTGGAGGTGAAAGTAGTGTTCCTAAGCTTAATTTTAAAAAACAAAAACAAAAATCAAAATAGTTACCAAACAAAACCTTAGTAACTTATTCGATTGAATTGTGCTCGAATTGATGTAAATTGAAATTTAATTAACATAACCTTGGTAGTGAAAACAAGGTAAGAGAACGATTAAACCTTGTTGGGTCTCTATAGAGCTTCAAGTAGAATTCAGTAGTTTATGTGTTAAATGAAGAGGGTAATTCGGATGAGGCAAAAGTTAGAGGTGGATTCTCAAATGATGAAGCGAAAATGATCTTGTTCTATACCGATCAACGGTCAGAGGGAGGTTGATGAGATATATATATATATATATTGGCGCTTGATAAAAGAAAAAAAGGAAAAAAAAAGGGATATTTTATGTCAAAAGTGCATACCAAGTTAAGGAATTAAAAGGATACTTGACCAAAATGGATCTTTCTCTATGCCAAACAAAGTAACAAACCTTTGGAGATGTCCTTGACAATCAAAATTACATCCTAAGGTTAAAATTTGCAGCTGGAAGATTCTCAATCATATTGTCCCAAACCACACAAACCTCAAAAATATACATATATATTCTCTACTTTTTTATGTAATAGGAACAATTGGAATGTAATGGACTAGAAGAAAAGTAAGACATCTTCCATAGGCCTCATTGGCAAATTAATATGGGAGACTTGTACCAAACAAGTCTTTACACCAATTCATTTGTTGAAGGAAAACATGGATGAAACCATTGATGAGTTCATTTCAACATTACATTGGATTGTCGTGGGACTATCATTGTACAACTTAAGTGATTGATTGAGTTGTCTCCTACTGTTTGATGGATACGTCCTCCTACAACATGTTCGACATTTTCTTATAATGTTGTGATATAGGTTATCAGTAATAATTGATATGCACTTTATTGTTGGAAGTTGAACATTCAATATTTCATTTCATTATTTCACTACAAGAATCTTGGGTTTTAATGTCGGTTGAAAAAAGTGAAACCAGATGTATCGTGTCGATTTTTTTATTAAAAAAAAAAAAATGGATCTTTAGTATCGGTTGTAAACTGACATTAAAGATAGGCTACAATGTCCATTTTAAAACCGACATTAAAGATCCTCATTTATTTTTTTAACTTTAGTTAAAATGTCTCTCTTTCATTTTACTACATTTCTTCTCTCTCATTTCTTCTCTCTTACAAACCCTATCTTCCCCTTGACCATACCAATCATCACCAACGTTGGTGTTGTTCCGGTCGTTATTGTCGTCGACGTTGTTTCGGTTGTTGTCATCATTCGCGTGCAGATCACAAGTTTTCGTTTGCGAGTTGTCGTCGTGTCGTTCGCGAGTTGTCATCGTGCTGTTCATGTGCATATTCGGTCGTGCAGATCGCGTTTCACTTGTGTGTCATTCGCAGGTGGTTGTCGTCGTCATTATAAGCTCAATTTGAATGAGCGCATATTTGGAAAGGACAAATTTGTTTATTTAGCTCGTGGTGATCTGATTCATTATTGCAGTATGGTTGAAATTGGTTATGTGTGTATATTGATGTATATTGCATAAGTATTACTCATCTTGATTCACAATCTTCATGTATATTTTTTTTCATGTTTAAATAATAACTTTTGCTTTGTTTAGGTATATTTGGGATGAATGTGACCATGATATTACCAAGAAGTTTTTTATAATTGACCAAGCAAAAATATCACTACATGTGAAGTCTCTAGATCTTCGATCTAGAAATTTAGCCAACCAACTAGAATTGGCTAATTTGGACCAATTAGTTCTTATTCCATATAACACAGGGTAAGTAAATACAAGTTCTTTAGTTATTTTTAATTTACATTATACGCGTACTAATATTTTAGAATTTTTGCTTGTTATAGTTATCATTGGAGATTGATTGTAATCAATCTTCAAGAAAATTGTGTTTATGTTTTGGGCTCTATTCGAAGTAAGGTCCAAGAGGAATTTCATGGAGTTATAAATTTGAAAGTGTAACTGAACTTTCTTAACTCTTAATTCAAGTATTTATGTTTAGCTGATGTTTTCAAACTATTTAGTGGATTAAAAACATGGCAAGCCAAGCATGATCTCCAACACCATCGGTCTTCTCCAAAATGGAAACCTATAAAGGTAAATTTATATTCACATTTTAACAAATTATGTTCATTCAAACATATGTTTTCAACTTCTTCACATGTAGTATCCCCATCAATGAGATTTTGTATGATGTGGGTACTGTGCACAAAAGTATATACATGAAATAGTGTATAATCATGTCAATTACTAGCCTCATATACAAGTTATTTATTTTTTATATATTAGATTTAATTTAATAAATGATATAAACTTATGTTGAGTTTATTTATTTTTTCTTTATGTAGTTCAATACAAAAAAGGCATATACCCAAGGAGAGATTGACGTAATTCGAACAAAATGGGCAAGTTTTGTTGGCTGATTTGTGTAAGGATGTACTTATTTTTTTTTTCTCTCAATAGAATGTAAATATTATTGGCTTACCATGCAGAATACGGATTGGACATTTCCTGATCCAACAAGAGACATATAATGACGTTTTTAACTCTTGGACAATTTAAAATATGAAGCATAAAAAATGGACAATTATTGTAAAAAATTTGGTAAAAAACCGACATTGAAAATGGTGTACAATGTCGGTTTTCAACCGACATTAAAGATAATTGATACTGAAATTTTGGTCAGCTATAATGTCGGTTTAAAATCGATATTAAAGACAACTGATATTAAAGACCTTTAATAACACGATCTTTAATGTCGATTTTCAACCGACATTAAAAACTTTTAATGTCAATTTTAAACTGACATTAAAGTTCAAAATTCTTGTAGTGTTTGTTATGCTGAAAAATGTGAGTTTTTGTAAAATGATGATGATATATATTTCAGGAGTAAGTATATTTATTAATGTAATAATTAGTAACTATATATAAACCTAATTGGTAGTTAAGTGGCCGCGAAGATTGAATAGATTCCTCTCTCACTAATCAGTCCTTTTTTCAAATCAAAAAAAGAAAAAAAAAAAAGAAAAAGAAAAAATGCCAATGGTAGGGTCCAAATCCCACTCCATTGCTCCTCCTTAAAGCTAAGCATAATCATTCTTCTCTTTTTTCCACACTCACACATTGTTTTATATATGTCCTTTTCGACAAATATTAAATCAGTAAATTTGTCATCTCGACCACATAGTTGAGTTGTAATTGACATTTATTTTTTTCTTAAAGTTGAAATTTTCATACCCCATAATAATTATACTGAAAAAAACTTATCAATTTAAATTTAAATAATGTCAACTGAACATAATTCTATTAATTAACAAAGACATATACTTTCAATCAAGAGATTAGACATTCAATTCTTTTCCATGACCAAATGTTTTGAACTTGTTAGAGTGCTGATAGAATATTTAATTTACCTTCACTCATAAACTTAAGTTTTTTGCTCAATTTGTGATTTTACATGATATCAGAACAAATGGTCCCAAAAGTTCTATGTTCAAACCTTTACAATATTATTTAATTTATAGTTTCAATCAAAAGTATAAATTTAATTCATTGGATCAATAAATGATTTAATATAACAAAAAAAAATCAAGTTTAAATCTTTTATATTAGGCTAAACTATACAAAATAATTTAGCCACATAGTTTGGTTTAAATTTTGTCTTTCAACATTTTGAAAGTTTCAAATTTTACCCCAACCTTAACGTTGATATTGCTAGATAAGAGTTTTGAAACAAGTTCAAAGATTGAGACTAAAAATATTAGAGAAACTTTGAAGTTATCTATATACATGAGTACTAGGAGCATTTTGTGTAATTCAACATTTATATTTTCCCAAACCCAAAATTACTTTGAAGTCTGGCAATTTGGCAGTCTAGATTTTGCTTTATATTTTTTTAAATTCACTTTAATTTAGCGAATATATGTTTAGTTAATTGGTTTATTAAGACTTTGATTTTCATCAATATTTAAAACCTTATTTATCATCCAAATTCGAATTAAGAGGATGTATGTCTAAAATACTTTTTTCAATCCATCAAATATAGTTTAAAATAAGTTTTTAAATTAGAATTTAATTTTTGAGTCGACATAAATTTTTTATTTGATATCAAAAACTCAAATCTTCATACTCTCACATTCTTTATATTTAAAGAAAATAGTTTCGGAATAACTTTTAAACACAACCTTGAGAACAAGGAATCTCATTACATCTATTATTTTTCAAATTCACATTTTGATGGCTAACCAACCACACCCTTAAATGTCACATTATCAAAAATGAAATGTGCTTTTTAGGGAGTTAATTTAATATTAAATTATATGTGATTTTCCTTTATTTATATCCATAAAAATTGTAAAAATCACCAATAAAATATGATTGTAGTTGTAATTACACTCTCAAACTTTCAATTGTATTGAACCCTTAAACTTATCAAATTAGACTCTCGAACTTACAATAGTTATAGAAATTGGATCCTTAAATGATAAAAATTGAACCCTCAAACGTATACAATTGATATAATTTATACAATTATATAGGTTTAACGGTCCAATTATAATACTTGTATAAATTTTGGGTATAATTATAACTATCATCCGATTTTAGGAGTGGTTTTTGCAATTTGCTAGAAAAAAATGAAAAAAAAAAAAAAAGAATATTGGGGTCGCGATGCATAGAAGCAAGAGTCACTTTGGTTAGTGTTTTGTAATTTACATCAAATATGGTGAGATGATTTGCATCAATCAAACATATCATAATCATAATCTTTCACTTTCATTATCATGTCTTTTATTCATATTCATATAGCTATTTTATCGCCTTCATACATGTATAAACGTTAACAATATGCCAAATTTATATATCATATTATATATTAAATTTTACTATAGTTTAAAGAAATTAATATATACCCTATAAGTTTCCTTTCTTTCTAACTAATCTCTCTGTCGATTATTATATTGACATGATAGAAAATGACCTTTGTTTCTTTTCCACGTTTTGAGATTTTTACATTTATTTACACATACACATGATTTAAGTTTGAGATCCCTTTGTTTTGAGCAATACCCTAAATTTAATTTAGACAATGATATGTAGCATGCATCTTACTTCATATAAATTTGTACTATAGTCTTTTGATTAAAAAGTATATTAATGCTAATTATTACCTTTCCAGCTACTTCTTCTTTTGATAAGAAGGCTTATGAGTTATGAGTGTATGTGATTGGAAATCATTTTATTCATCTGATTTGGATTTATTATTATTATTATTATTTAATGTTGTAGCCGTGTGGGGTTTGTAAAACTTAAATATCATTTATAAGTTTGAAAGAGAAGTTTAAGTGAGCATAATTCAATGTTGATATAAAACATATATCCTGGATTAAGAAGTTAGAAATTTGAATTTTCCAAAAAAAAATTATCACGGACTCAAAGAAAAAAAAATTGAAAGAAAAGATTGGTTAAAGTATTATAGAAAATGGGCTTAGTTTTACTATTATTGTTTGAAAAGTATAAAATCAAACATTAAATTGATTTTAAATAATTATTAAAACATGTTTTGAAGTTTAATTATTTCAAATGACTTTTAAACATCTCTTTATTTTAAGATTATTCATGGAAGCATTTGGATTTGGAATTTTGAGAGTGTTGAGAGAGAAAATAGAGATGAAATTTCTTTTATGATTTCTTGAAGGAACAATAAGAGAAAACTGTGTGCGTTGGTTATTACTAATGTCCTCTGTTTTTGTTTTTTTTGTTTTTTTTTTTTTTTTTAATAATTTCTTAGTGGAACTTAACATAGCTCGTAGAAGACAAGATATACAATGAAGGACAACATCTAATATTCCTACATTTTTAATATTTTGTGAGTTTTAACTTTGAGATGATCAAGTTAAATTATACGAATGACTCATTTTTAGGTCCCTTAATGATTAATGACATGTTTCCACAAATAAATGAAAACTAATTTTATATTTACGATAGAGCACACTTACCACGTTTTAAGTAGTATTGCGTTGGGGACATCCCTCCCAATTTGAAGTTGTCAAATCCCTAACCCAATGAGTTGGACCATCGCAATTTTCTTCTCACACTTTTGTCACTTGGCCTCACGGGAACTGTTATACCGCCATTCTTTTTGCGCAGCCCTATTGCGATTTTAAAATATATCTTTGTTTTTAAATCACACTGTAGTAAAGATTGGGTAAAGATGAGTGAAATTTTTGAAGAAAAGAAAAAGAAAGAAAAATGCAAATGCACAAAGGTTAAAGTTATGAAAATTTTAGCCTCTCAGCATTCTATTTAATTTAAAAATCCGCAATATTTTTTAAAATCTTGATAGGGTTGCGCAAAAAGAATTTCAATATAATGGCTCTCGCAAGACTGAGTGGCAAAAGTATGAGAAAAATGAAAATCGTGATGGTCTAAGTTCATTGAGTCAGAGATTTGACAACTTTGGGCTGGGAGGACATCCCTAACACAATGCTACTTAAAATGTGTGGTAAGTATGTCCTGACTTAAGTAGAAGGCCAATTTTCATTTGTTTGTGGGAGGTAGGTTATTAATGTTAAGGGCTAACCTGAAAATGAGTTATCTATACAAAAATCTCTTTAAAAATTAAGGAGGTGTTTTCCATTTTTATCGAGAAAAACTTTTTTTTTTTTGTTTGAACAAAAGTTAAATAAATCCTATTAATTATATATTAAATTTCTAGATCTAAGTTTTAAGTATAAATAATACTTCTCTAATCCTACTCTCAAAATCACTATAAATACACAAATATCATTATTTTTATCCTTCTATTTTATTTGCTATTTTAAGAGAAATGGACAAAATAAAGGTGAGTTCAACCTTTAAATCACAGTAGTATATAGCTTAGGGATGGATAGAGGGGATCGAAGATGCACTCTCCATCTTTGTTTCTATGGGGATTTTTAATTCTTGTCTCTGTCCTATTCCCTGTTTTGAAGAGATAGAGTCAGTGAATCATTGTTCGTAAATTCAGATCCCTGTAGGACAAATTCTCACTTTTTATATTAGTTTAATTATTTAAAATTAATTAAAATTTAGTATTTATATTGAAATTATGAATAATTTATGTAAAAAGTTAGTATTATTATTATTATATATATATATTTTAAAATATGAATAATTAAAAAATATATCATACTTTTATATTTATATAAATAAACTATAAAAGAAAAATTAGGGCAAAGCGATAGAAGACCCAATTTAAATCCTCGTTTTGACCCATACCTGGTCAAACCGGGGGTTCTCCATACGATCATGTCGGAACCTGTGGACAATTTTTCCATCTCTAATATAGAGGAGATAAATTAGAAAATATCTGTTAAATGAGTGGTTGATATAAAAAGTGTGATACACACCCATCAACCTAATTATTTACGAGTTTGTTTCTTAACCTTTACTTCAATTTTCTATATTATTTGTAATTTCCCCAACATCTGACAATTTGGTAATACTAGAACTTAGCTATGCAGAGTGGGAACAAAGTTATCCCACTTTAAATTTATGTGGGCATGAATTTTTTTTAAGGTTTTATCTAAAAATGCATCATATTAATGAGATATTAAATGATCATTTATGAATCAATAAGCTTCATTACTTCTAACTTACATAAGATTTTGTTTCGCACATTTATGATCAAAATCTTAGAATTGGATGATCATACATAGCTTATTCTTTCCAAATAATTTACTAGTCAATGATGGGATCCTTACATGAATAAAACCATCTCCTTTTATAGGCTTTATGAAGTGGATGAAAATTTATAAACAAATAAAGAAAGGCGGCTCGAAATTGAGATCATTAAAAGAGAGACAAAACAATATATAAAGATTTGACAAGTGAGCTACTAGGTTGGAAAATTAGAATTTTTGAACCTTACTTCAAAACAAAATTTTATGTTTATGATAACGAAAAAAGATCCTAAATAGTTATGTGAAAAATACTAAAAATTGGAAAAATATCTATTTTGGCTCATAACTTATCTGTCTTATCAATTAATTTTGACTCTAAACTTTTAATTTAATTTTATCAATTTTGACCCTAAATTTATGTAAGTATTACGATTTTAAACCTTGGCTCTATTTATGTTAATTTACCAATAATGTAATTTAACTAGAAAACAACGTAAAAACTTTTATAAACTCATTAATTTCAATAAATAAATTTTTGCTAAAAAAATCGAATAACGTTTTCAAAATTCATAAATTACAACCAAAAAAATTGCTCTAATGTTGTCTTACTCCAACTAATCACATGTTTTATAATTCATTGAGGATATATGAGCCAACATTTTTAAGGATACTTAAAGCAAAAACTTATATTAGATGGTTAAATTAAATTGTACCACCTATATAAATTAAGGTCCAAATTATTACAATTGGACAAAGTTGAAGGTGAAAATTGATATTTTCCATTAAAAATCAATAAAAAAACGTTATTCATCCCAATTGCTTAAAACTTTTAATATAACAACAATTTAACCTTTAAGAAAAGTCAAATATATTATATCACATCCATTATTACTTTTATTTACTATTCCAAAGGATGAAACTTTGTGCAATTTTCAAAGGTTTGGCCAATAGAACATGTCCCATGGATTCCTAAAAGGTGTGGTGCCCAAAGGATTTTTGTCAATGTTTCCAAGCAAGAAGATTTTTATGGAAAAAGTGTGGAAATTAATAAAAGATGTAATAGTAAAAGAGAAAATGGGGCTAAATAGCCTAATAGGATAACATCTCTTTTTTTGAAAAATGAGGGCAAGATTTTTTTAAAAAAAAAAAATTAATAATTGAGTTAAAGATTTTGCTTTTCTAATTATTAGTTGCATTGAAAAATTAAATACAATATGAAATCTTGATTTTGATAAGTCATGTTCAAATAGAAATAGTTAATGGTATAGAGATTTGAGTTATTTTTAAAACTTTTATCATTTTATTCAAGCAAATAAATGATAAAAAATGTGTTTAGGAATTTACTCATTATTTCTTGCTTTATAATGTACAATAAACTTTATTTATTTAAATTAAAAGACGAACTTTTATGTAGAAAATTATATATAGAGAGAGAAGGTAGCTAACCTCAATCTCATTTTGCAAGTGCTAAAAAAATAAGAAAGCAAAAAATAATATTCAATTGTATACCAAACCATTGTGATGACAATGAATATGATTGAGAGAAATCCCCCCATCCTTAATGAAGAGTTCATTTCACTTAAAAATTTTGTGTTATTACTATGGTATTAAATTTCTATCGAAATGTCGATATTTCATCGATACTTTAACGTTTTCATGGGTTCGATATCGATATGAGAGATGAATCGATATTTCCATTATATTGTAGAAAAACCTACGAAACAATAAAAAATAATCATCAAAATGTCATTAATACGGATAAAATATAAGGGTGTGTTTGGAATATATTTTCAAGAGTTGAATTTAAAAAATAAATCATTTTGGAAAAAAATTGGAGTATTTGGTAAACACTCAAAAAATAGCTTTTGAAGTGAATTTTATAATTTTTATCAAAAGTGTTCAAATAAAATTGAGTTTTTTTTAAAAAAAAAAAACACTTTTTTCTCAAGTCAATCCAAACGGATCCTAAAAATAGACATATTAACTTCTTTGAAAATCATAAAATGTTTAGCTACTAATTTAAATTTATTTTGTGAATTTTTTATTTTTATAATTTTTTCAAAAATATCCATCAAAATCGACATTTTATCGATATTTTCATCAAAATTTTCGTAAATTAAAATCTCGATATTTCCGTCAACATCAACATAAACCTTGGTTATTACAAATTAATCACTTTTACCTTTTATATATTTATTTTATTCTCATCTATTTATTAAAACACTATTTAATTTATAACAAAATCTTTTTATATACAACCTTTGTTTAGAAATTAAAAATAGTTCCTAAAAATCCTATGAATAATCAAACAAAACACAAACGTTTTATTTCTCAAATTCATATACATTTTTTTTAATTGTAAAACCAACAAAAACAAACATTACCAAACACACACACACACATACCTATATATATATATCTCAAAATTTCGAAACCAAAAATAGTAAAAAAAAAAAAAATGTGTGAATGATTATCAATCGAAGTACCTCAAATTTATTCTTATATACATTTTCGAGCTCTTATGTAACAAACTTCCAATGTCTAATACTCTTTGTGTTTTTTTCCATATCCTTCTAAGTTTTCGATGAAAAATTGATTAACAAGAATGGGAAATGTTAGTGTGCCAAAAACTAAAAAGTTAATAAAAATAAAAATAAAAATAAATAAAAATAAACAGTTTTATTATTATTATTATAATTTTTTTTTTTGTGAATGTGATGATTTCAAACATGCTTTGTTGACGTTTTTCCTAATTCCATATAAATTATAATTATATTTATTATATATTGCCATCGTTGTTTCTTGTCTATTAAGTGAAAGCCACTTCCCAAACACACATTAACTCTCTGTAGTCTCTTCTTCTTGCTTTCTCCTCCATAATTAACTTTATTATTGCGGCTGAATCAATTAATTATGTCCATATGAATGCTTAGCTTAATTAATTATTCTTCCTTCATTTTATTATATTTCTACAATTAATTAGTTATGATTTTATATTTATATCTGTATAATCTTCTATGCCAAATTACACCATAGAAAGTGTGGATTTAAAGAATTAAAAAGTATTAAGGTTTATCACTTAAATTGGCGTTAAATGATCTTTGTTTGTACATCTTGACATATATTTAGATATTTCTATTTTATATCTTTATAGAAAATGTAATGGAATTTTGCTTTGGAATTCAAACTTAATACTTAATCACATTTGGTTGGAGGAGTTTTTGGATGAGAATTTATACATACATGTTCTTAGACAATTTTCAATAAGTTATGTTTAGACATCATCTCTTCTTTTTCATACCCTTCTAAAGTTGGGGATTTTTTCTTTTCTCCTTCTTCTTTTGTTTTTCATTTTATATATAATTTTATTTTGAATATAATTAACTAATTAATTAGCTAACTTGATATTAATTTAATAAAATTATTTGTTTTAATATATCAATAATAATCTATTAAAATAGTTACTTAATTTAATTTTACAAATAAAACTTTATCAAAAAAAATTAATATAATGGTGGATATTGCACTGCATTGTGAATGTTCGTTTGTAAATTGAATGTTTTCAAACTTTGACACTTTAGATTTACTGCTTTAAATTGCTTAAAGTTATAAGGGTCCGTTATTTTGGGCATTCTAATTCATGTTATTGAGTCTGTAAAATCCATGTAGATCGTGATGCAAGTGTTACTGAGAAGATTGGTGCAATTTGCAGAAAGAACGGACTCATTTTGAAGCAGAAATTACATTATGTGTTATAGCATAATAGGATAGTGTTGCAACTCTATCCTTTATGTTGTAGCACAGAAGAGCCAGTGCTGTATTGCTGGAGCAACTTCCAAACCAATAGTGTGGCGCTCCAGCCGAGCATTGAAATGCTCCGAGCATGAGGTGCATGCGTTCTAGACGGTTAGAGGTCGTGGGTTCGAGTCCTGAGGAAATTTAGCAGTTTTTTGCTTTATTTTCCTTAACTAATCTAATTTAATTATTTTTTAATTAATTATATTAATATAAATATATTAATTTAATTAATTTTTAGAGTACCAATTTTTTGTCCAATTTTGTTGTTTATTTAATTTTATATATGATGTATAATTAATTTATATGTTGAGTAATGTATGTTATATAGTATTAGAATCCATTATAGTATAATCATTTATCATGCATCATATTTAATATAATTGTATATATTATATAGTTGCATGATATTATAAGTAGGACTTTTTATTAGAATATTGTAGTTTTGAAAAAGTTATTAGAAAAAATATGGTGGTTTTCAAACTAATTAGAGAAATATAGTTGTTTTGTCGGTTCGAGTTAGAAGTCGAGGGTTGAGAATTCGATGAAGATGGATGTCGAAGTTGAGAACTCGATGAAGGTGATGGAAGGGTTTGCATCGCCACAAGTCAAACGTGAACATTCGACCCCTGCATAAGTCGAAAGTTCAACCCCTCGACAAGCAAGACTTGTCGAATGTGCCGTGCTCTCCACGTCCTCTCCCATCGCTGCCGTTGTTGATCGTGCCTGTCGCTGTTGACCAAGGAATCTGGCAGCTTTAAACGCATGCCAACCTCCCCCAACCACTAGCCTTCAATTTTGCAACCTGTGGGTTGAGTGTTGAACATTCAACCTATGAGTTTTTAAACCCCGCTCACTGCCTTTCCTTTGCTCACTGCCTTCTTCTTCAAAAGTCCCTTGCTCACTGCCTTCTTCGAAATCATCTGCTTCTTCCTCTACTAATTGCTCACTGCCCTTTGAAATCATCTTCCTCTACTAAATCCCTCTCCTCCCATTTGTTTTCCGTTTCCATTTCTCTTCTTCTTAATATCCCTCTCCTCCCACTTTTTAACTCACTGCTTTCCATTTCCATTTCTCTTCTTCTATTTCGTTTAATACAAATTGTTCTCACACAACCCTTGATCACAAACTATACTGGTTCGTTACTCTACTAATTTTTTGTTTTTTAAGAATAATTATAAATTTTATTTTTGTTCTTATATTATTATTTTTTTATAAATCTAGTTTTTTATAAATTTTTTGTAATTGTTGTCAGATAACAAATAACAGGAAAAAATGGTGAATGTTGTCACTTTGAAGGAAAAAAGAGAACTACCATCGAATCAGTGAGTTAAACTTATGATATTTGAAAAGTTTAGTTTATTCTTATGATATTTGATTTCTTTAGTATTAACTTTGATGTTTATAGTCTTAATGTTTAGTTTATTGTTATGTTTAAAAAGTTGATATTTATAGTTTAATACGAAATTATTGTGATAGTTAACAAGTTTAGTATAGTTTAAAAAGTTTAGAATAGTTTGAAAAGTTTAGTTTATTCAAATGATATTTGATTTCTTTAGTTTTAACTTTGATGTTTATAATGTTAAAATGTTTAGTTTATTGTTATGTTTAAAATGTTGATATTTATAGTTTAACACAAAATTATTGTGATAGTTAACAAGTTTAGTATAGTTTAAAAAAATTTAGTATAGTTTGAAAAGTTTAGTTTATTCATACTATATTTGATTTTTTTAGTATTAACTTTGATGTTTATAGTGTTAAAATATTTAGTTTATTGTTATGTTTAAAAAGTTGATATTTATAGTTTAATACAAAATTATTGTGATAGTTATTGTGATTTTTTTTATTATATTTCTTATGATATTTGATTTTTCTAGTATTAACTTTGAAAATATAGTTTAAAATAATTTGAAAAAGTTTAATTTTTTTTAATTTTGTATTAAATTTGAAAAATTAGTTTTAAAAAGTTTACCTTGTTATAATTTGAAAAGTTTAATTTGTTGTTATGTTTAAAAATAATTATAAAAAGTTTAATTTATAGTTATGTTTAAAAAGCTGATGTTCATAAAACTTAAAAAGTCTATGTTTATAAATTAAAAAGTTTAATATTTTTAGTTTAATACAAAATTATTGTGATTTTTTAATATACTTCTTATAAAAATTAAAATTATTGTGATTTTTTTTTTAAAAAAAGAGTTTAATATTTTTTAATATACTTCTTATAAAAAGTATAATACAAAAAGTTGATGTTTGTCTTTTTTTTCCTAGAAAATGGCAAGTAAATGCTTGGGATTTTTGTTGTTTACGAATGGTAATATGATTGATGGTATTGATGGAGTTGACTATGACCAACCACCAAGTGGGAGTTTTAGCATAAATGTGAATAGTGAAATTGTATTTGAACAATTCAATAAAATGGTTGGGATGTTACTTAGTGTAGATATGAGAACAAATCAAATAGAAATAATATATAGACATCCTAACTTAGAACCATCAGAATCAATAAGGTTTATGCCATTCCCTATTTCGAATGCACAAGCTATGAACTTGATATTCTCAATGGCAACGCCACTGTCAAATTTAGTGCATTTGTATGTAAATGTAAATAGGATAGGGGTGGAAATAAACTTGAATACATCATTTAGCCAGTTTAAAGATCCAACTTAATGTATTGATCTTGATCCGGAGTCAGTTGCATCGCCATGTGATAATGAAGATATGACGGCTAACAATTTGTACAGAGACTTCAGAACTAAAACGGATGATGAATTTGAAGAGTTGGATTTCGATGGTCATGGACATGAGATGCTTTCAAATGTATTCAACGATTTGGATATGAATGTACTCGATAGCATTTGAGAACATGACCAAATTGTAGTCTCTGTGGACGTTGACAATACTCAATTGTATAAAGGGATGATTTGTCAAGACAAAGAAATGCATCAACACGCGGTCAAATGTTTTGCAATAAAATGTCACTCACCATATGAGGTTTTTGAATCGACACCGACGATTTGGACAATTCAGTGTAAGAAGTAGGAGGAAGGTTATAAGTGGAGACTTCGTGCAATAAAGAAAAAATCGCATGGCTTGTTCGAGATCACTAAGTATGATGAGCAGCATACATGTTTTTATTTAGAACTAAGTCAAAGTCATGTGCAATTGAATTCATCAATTATTGCACCAGAGTTCTGTGATGCCGTAAGACAAAAACCATCTATCAGTGTGGCACAACTGCAGTCCGACATCAAATCAAAGTTTGGATATCATGTTCCTTACCATAGGGTATGGGACGACAAAAGAAAAGCATTGGCTAAAGTATTCGGTGATTGGAATGAGTCTTATAAATTGTTACCCAGGTAGTTATATATGGTTAAGCAGACCTATCCCAAAACACGTGTAGAGTAGAGAGTTAAAGAAATGATTACTGAAGGCCGTGTTATCCTAACTTCTGTATTTTGGGCATTTGGTCCTTGTATAGAAGTTTTTAATAAATGTTGGCCGATAATTCAGATAGATGGTACACACTTGTACGACAAATATAGAGGAAAATTGTTGATTGCTACATGAGTTAACTTGAACGGTCATCTTTTTCCACTTGCGTTTGCCATTGCTGATGAAGAGTCCGCAGACTCATAGGGATGGTTCCTGAAACACCTGAGAGAAATTGTAATACACGAAGAGGTGTGTTTAATTTCAGATCAACATGTTGGTATAATCGCAGCAGTGAACAATCCAGCAAATGGTTGGACGGGACGAAATGTCACCATCGTTTCTGCTTACGACATATCGTCAGCAATTTCAATAAAAAGTATAAATTTAATTCATTGAAAAATTATGTTTATCGTGTCAGGTGTCAGTTTCAAATTCGAAAGTTCAATAAAGCAATTGAAGATATCAAAGGAATAAATCGGGGTTGTCTGAGTTTTTTTTTTATAACATTAGTTTAGAGTAATGGACTCAAGCACATGATGGAGGATTCAGATATGGGTAGATGACGACAAATCTATCAGAGTGCATAAATTGAGTTCTCAAAGGAGCTTGAATGTTGCCTATAAATGCTCTTGCTCAGATAACATTCTTCAAATGCGCGAATTATTTCGAGAAAAGAAGAGAAGAAATAAGGGATGCATTGGAGCGTCAAGATAAATACACCCGGTAATATTATTATTATTATTATTATTATATATATATGTTATTAACAATTTATTTCAAACATATTTTATAATACTAAGTGAAGTAAAAATCCAGGTACGCACACGAGAAAATAAATAAATGGGCTGCAAGATCTAGTAAACATGAAGTACAATCATACGATCGGTATGAAGGTGTGTTTCATGTGAAGACCAGACGTCATAGTCTCAATGCCAAAGGAGGAAACGTTTAAATATTGAGGCTAAACATGTCCAAGCGGTACTGTTCATGTAACAAGTGGCAAGCATTCGGCATTCCATGCTCGCATTTTATGGCCGTTTGCTCACATTTTAACATGAACTACGAAGACTTTATTGAGGACTACTATAAATTGTCAACATATGCTGAATGTTACTCTCCTCAATTTTAACCTGTACCGCATGAAGATTACTAGATCATGCACCCTAATATGCCTGTCTTACATCCTGATCCATCGTTGTTGAGAAAACCTGGTAGATCGAAAAGTTCACGTTATCACAACGAGATGGATTAGACAGAACCAACCACTCGACAACGATGTGGATTTTGTAATCGGTTAGGCCATAATCGAAGGAAATGTCCTTCGTTACTAAGACGGGCTCCAGATAGTTAGGGATTGAAAAATAAATATTTTTTTTATTATATATTCATTTTATTGTATATTCATTTTTTTATTATAATTTATTGTATATTCATTTTTTTATTATAATTTATTGTATATTCAATTTTTTTATTTAATTAAGTGTAGATACTTTTAGTGTATATTCAATTTTTTTTATTATAATTTATAAAGTTGTACATTATTCTTTAATTAAGTTGTACATTCTTCTTTTAGTTAAGTTATACATTATTTAATTAAGTTAATTAAGTTGTACATTATTCTTCTAATTGAGGAACAAATATTTTTTTAATTGAGAAATAAATATTTTTTTTCTTTCAGATCGTGATTTTAAACCCAGGACCTGTTGATCCCGATGTTTTGTACAACCAGTCCATTCAACGATCATCTGTTGTATGGAGAAATCGTACTACTGGAGAAATATCTTGCAAGCGTCGAGAGGCAGTTCTCCAGCGCACTATCCCGCTCCACCCTCGAATACTACCGCTACTGTGCACATCTAGATTCTATGGGGTTGCCAGATTGGAATTTATTCAGTTGGACTAGTATCTGATCACAGCCTTGGTCGAGAGATGGAGACCCGAGAAGCATACATTTCATATGTCTGTTGGAGAGTGCACTATCACTCTAAAAGACATAGAAGTATTGTTGGGGTTACCTGTTGACGGTGAGCCGGTCACCAAAGTGATGTACGATGACTGGTCACAAGTTTGTCAACTGTACCTCAGTGCGACCCCACCTACCGACAAGATTAAAGAATCAAGGTTAAGTTTGATATGGTTAGGAACAAAATTCCGTGAGCTCACAGATGATGCAGACGAGAAAACCGTCATAAGATATGTGCGAGCATATATACTATAAATGATGGGTGGAAGTCTGTTTTCCGATAAATCAAGTCATTTTGTTCACTTGATGTTCCTGCCACTATTAGCTAACTTCTATGATACGGGGCGGTATTCGTGGGGTAGAGCATGTTTGCAATGGTTGTATAGACAACTATACAAAGCAACAAGACCTAAGGTTCGAGAGATAGTTGGGCCTCTCATACTTTTGCAACTATGGGCTTGGGAGCGATTTCCAACAATGGCTTCACAACTACAACATGTTAATGACACTCAGTTAGTTGGACGAGCCTACGATTCTCGGTGTGTGGTTTTAATTCAATTTAATTTATCAATAATTTAGTTAATTTAGATTCTAAATTATCAATTTAAAAATTTAGTTGGAGAGACAAATTTTGTGTGACTAGGACAGCCACACATATAGTCAGCTAGTATAAATACATGTTTGATCTGCTTCAACCTGATCAGGTACATTACACTNNNNCTAATTGATTATTTTATACACATTTTTATTGTATTTGTCTTTAATGTTGTTCTCTAATATAATATTTTGTGTTTCAGGTTATTTGGGAGCCGTACAAAATTATTATGCATACTTTGCCTAATTTTTGTACGAATGGTCAAAACATATGGCGGACGATGAGTTCTCTCATATGTTTTCACATTAGTGAGTGGTATCTTCCTGATAGGGTGATGAGACAATTCGGTTTTCAGCAGGACGTCCCATCGCCTTGTAAT
Organism: Benincasa hispida; assembly: GCF_009727055.1. Classification (NCBI taxonomy): domain Eukaryota; kingdom Viridiplantae; phylum Streptophyta; class Magnoliopsida; order Cucurbitales; family Cucurbitaceae; genus Benincasa; species Benincasa hispida. Next base: position 8,806,564 of record NC_052360.1, on the reverse strand, counting down.
ATTGAACCCGTACTGCATGATATTGTCTTAAGAATTGGAGATTGGTTCGAAAAATTTGCATATTTAGTGGTGCGATAGCACTATCGTGCAAGGTTTATTGCAGTGGGGATTTCTCTTGAACAGTTTGATAGAGATGTCACTCAAGAATATATTCATTGGTATAATAATATCATAAGGCGCTACGTCACTCGTCCGGGAGCAGCTGTGGGTCATCTGGTAAATGAATGAATATTATCTAATTATTTTTAATTTAAATTTATTTTAAATATTATCTAATTATTTTATAATTCACAGAGATTGAACAACAGTAGACTCCATGAGGTTGCGAATGATCCTAACCAAATTCTTGCTATATGTAGTGACAACCAAAGCTATATGGAGGAAATATATTATATGTACAATATACCTATTGTTCCTCCACCAGCTCCTAGATGTATAGGACCTATTTAGGAAGAGGATGAGTTTGATGAGGTTGCTCATAATGTGGAAGAGTTGCCCCCTATAATGCAAACGCAGAATCAAACTGATTATGTTAGTCCGAAGATGATGATGCCAGTATTTGGTTCAGGACATTATGACTCAGAGGCTAGTCCTTCGTCTTCATACGTACATGGACATGGTCGGGGTCGTGGAGAGCATAATGAATATTTATATTATGAAGAACCTGCAGAGGTACCAGAGCAACATCAAGAAGAACCCGAGCAACCTCAAGTTTGAAGTCGACGACGTCAACCAGCTCGAAATCGATGACATACATCTTGTGGGATACATTGATTTTTGTAATCATTTTTATATAAATGAGATATTTTAATTTAAACTTTTTTATTTTTATGAGATATTATTATTTTTAGAGTTTAAATAAAATAATAAAATAATAAATATTTTTAGAAATTGTTTGTATAAAATGAAAAATTAAAAAAAAAAAAAGAAAGAAAGAAGAAGTTCAAATGTCTAAATAATTAAAAAAGAAAAAAATAATCAAAAGGTCGAGGGTTCAAAATTCGACCTATCGACCTTCTAAAAAAAAAACAACAACAATATTTTTCTAAATAGTTTGAAAAGTACCATATTTTTCTAAATAGTTTTTAAAAGTACAATATATTTTTAATTTCCCCTTATAAGTATGCCTATGCATCATATTAAGTATAAATGTTATATTATATACCTTAACATGTCCATGCATCATACTATAGTATAAAAGTTATATTATATGGTTGTATAATGGATGTGTTTTATTTACATTAGTTTATAATATAATCGTTATGTTATATAAAATGAAAATGAAATTGCATTGTGCATGACAGTAAATATAATTGTTATATTTAACTAATGTCATTAGATGCATGATTATAGGTTTTAATTATTTCATTAATGTATAAGTGTTATAAGTTTGATGATTAGAATTAAAATCTATAATCAAGAGTTGCATGCAAACATAGATTTCAATTAATTTTAAATGGTTTAAAATGAATTTCACCTAGACCCATGTTCAAATATTTCTAATAGATTAGGAATAGGTTAATCTTTTATTTTCTTTTTAATATGATTAAATTGGAAATAATAAAAGATTAAGTTTATAAAATAATTGTCTATAAAGAACCTTTGTCTAAGGAAGGTTTTGTCTAAGGTTGGAGTATTTAAGTTGACGAAAACGAAATACCCCTACCTGGAAACCAACCTAGAAGGTGAATTAGACAAGTATTTTATAAGCATGCGATACATGATTTTGTTTATTAAAGTGTTTAATAAAAAAATCATATATTATTAAACTATCTAATATAAAAGTTATATTGGGCTGATTTAACAATAAACTTAGATAAATTATTAATCGAGTTTACCTAAGTAATAAAACCTAGGTGTTAAAATACTTAGTAAAAGGAAAAAGATGTATATGATATATCATTTTTTCCACTAATGTTCTCCCTTAAAATTCACATGGTGAGACTAATGCTCAATCTCAATGCGCCCTAGGAGTGTCCCCCTTTAGATGGTGTTTGCATGGGTCAATATCAAGATGAATGGATAAAATATTTATAATAAGTGGGAGAAGAATGTGTGTCAACATGTCCTATGGTCTTCTTCATTGGTTTGCATCGTGAGATCTATTTGCACAGCCTCGAGGCGCCCTGGGAGCGTCCCCCTTTATATAGTTTGTATATTAGGTCAATATTAGGGTGAACTCTATAATACATAGGATCGCTTCACTTTTTGCCACAATTGATTTTTTCCTTTGGTTGGCTCATTGGGGCAAAACTCTAGGATCTAAAATGGAGGGTCACACTTATAGGAAATTATTAAGCAAGTTAGTGATTTCTTGACCAAGTTAATGGTGACTAATTATTATAGGAATAAGAGTTATTCTAGTGTAATAATTGGTTGAGAGTGCCTCAGTTCAGTGAAGGGATGACTAACAACTCTTTGGTGGCTTTTATCCTAAATCACTGAAGCATTATTGCGAAATTAAATGTAAAATGGTTCATTAAAATTTGTGCTAAACTTGATTAAATTTATAAGAGTTATGCTAAAATGTAATGTAGATCGTTTTATTTCAGTAACATGTCAAGTAAAGTTCCTTTAATGTTAGCCTCTATTAAGTTTGCCAAAGATAATTATACAATATGAAAAAAATTTACTTGAAACTATTTTTGTTGTTGCCGACCTTGATTTCGTCTTGACTGGAGAATGTCTTCCAATCCAAACCCCTGATACAATGTGAAATGTTCGTGATGCATATGAAAAGTGGATAAAGACCAATGATAAGGCCCAAGTTTACATTTTGGAGAGCATATCTGATGTCTTAGCCAAAGGATATGAGAGCATGGTCAATGCACTTCAGATCATGCAATCATTGCAAGAATTGTTTGGGCGAGAGTCCTCCCAGTTCAAGCAAAATGAGTTGTTTTTTTTTTTTACGAAGCTAGTAATTTCATCCCCTTAATGAACTCCAATCCTTATTGAATGTCAAGGGACTAATAGGGGAGGTAAATATTGCCAACTCCAGTGAAGTTTATCAAAATGGTTTGTCTTCTAAGATAAAATTTGGAGTTTATGGTAAGAGGCTTGAAGTTGATTCCCATGTTCTCCATCAAAAGAAGAAATCCAAAGACAGTAAATTTGATTTGCTTGTTTGGAAAACATGTTTAGTGGAGAATGATGATTTTGCCTGAATAATTGATTCAGGGGCCACCAACCACATTTGTTCTTCCTCTCAAAGAATTAGTTCCTAGAGTCAGTTGAAAGCTGAAGAGATGATTCTTCAAGTTGGTACTAGAAAGGTCATTTCAGTTGTTGTCTTAGGCAGACTTAGTTAATTTTGAACAAGAAACAATATATGTTATTAGATGACGTATATGTTCTTCCTAATATTAAAAGGAATTTAATTTCCATTTCTTGTTTGATTGAACAAAATCACTCTCTTTCTTTTTCTGAAAATGAAGTGTTTATTTTTTAGAATGGAATGGAGATTGGCTTTGCTTCAATGAAAAATAACTTGTATGTACTAAGGTTGTTAGTTACAAAGGCTATCCTAAATACTGAAATGTCCAGAACGACAATAACTACTAAAAGACAAAAAAAAAAAATATCCTAAAGAAAATGCCCATATTTGGTATCTAAGGTTAGGTCACATTAATCTCAATAAGATTGAGAGATTGGTTAAAAGTGAACTTCTAAATGGTTTAAAAGAATTTTTTTACCTGTATGTGAGTCATGCCTTGAAGGCAGAATGACGAAACGATCTTTTACTAGAAAAGGTTATAGAGCCAAAAAGTCCTTGGAGTTTATACATTTAGATCTTTATGGTTCGATGAATATAAAAAAGCAAGATGATGGTATGGATATTTCATCTCTTTTATAGATGACTATTCAAGGTTGATGCTTGATTTTATGAAGTGAAATTATGAATGATATGCGATGGTGAAATTGCGTTGTGCACTCAAGTTTCCTCAGTGGAATCCAAGTGTAAATTCCACTGAGTTTCCTGATAAGTCCAGGGTCGAACTCAGGGACTTGTGAAAACAGGTTGCGTTGGTAATTTTTATGAAAACGTTGTGGTAACCGGATAAATAAATAAATTGTTGGGATTGTTGTTTACGTTAATGAAAAATAAACGAATGCGGCGGAGTTTGAAAAGAGTTGATTAAATGGGAAATGCGATGAGTATGCGGTGAACGGGTTGAGAAAAGTTTCGGCTAACACTTCCTGAGATGCGTTCATGCTATGTGATCATGCAACATGCATATAATAGTAAACCACCTCTCGGTGCGAATGCCACAGCTTCTAAAGCTAGAACGCATGCGATATATGCGCTAAGTCTATAGGACCTACACATAAGCCTCTATTCTTATTTATGCGATGACAAAATGACACACACACAAATAAGGCAACCACATAATATCATTCCCATCTCTAGGCTGCATGTGATGCAAGTTGACAAACAGAGCTTATCTCTAAGTCCCTATCTCTTGTTTATGCAATTCTAATCTTGCTCTCTCGAGTCCAAATTCTAACCTAGCTCTCTCGAGTCATTAGGTTCTTTCTTTAGACTCTCTCTCGAGTAGCTCTAAAGGGTACTTGACACAGCATAAAACAAGACAATCGCAAGCAATGAACTTCCTAGGTCACGTTAGCTTAGTTCTTCTCAACCCATTCGACTAGTTTAGATACTCATACGTGCTAAGAGAGTGAATAGATGTAGGAATAGAACTTCCATTGTATAAATATAAAGATGAAGTACAAAATAACAATGCAAGTATAGAATAAAGGGCTTGGTAGCAATCTCTTACTATCCAGGCTTTTATACTGTTTTTCTACTCGTGCTCAAAAGATAATCTCGCTCTCGCGATAGTTGGCCCGCTCTCTGCTTCTTCGCCTCAAGGTTCTCTCTCGAGTTGCCCTGAGCGATCTCCGGTGTCACCAATCTTCTCTTGCTCCGACTTAAAACGAAAGGAAAACTATGAACAAAGACGAGCTGAGCTCTCAAATTCGTAAACTGGTGAACTGATTAACTGATCAACCGATCAACCCTTTTTCTGAAGGATTCCCTTGGTATTTATAGAATATCCAGGGTAAAAGACAGTTTCTCTCTCATGATTGTACAGATGGGATGACTTTAATTCCTGATTGATGCACCGAATATTTGTCATCGAAAAGCTGAATATACTTGTGATCGTTATCGGCTGTCAACTTAATTCGGATTCGACTGTCATCAGCTTTTTGTCCCATCACGATTAATTAGCCTTTCACCCAGATGCGTCCACCATGTTGCGCTGACCAAGTTGCGGCAATCTTTCTTGGACGAATATTTGCGAACACGATCACCGCAAAGCCTTGCGATAATGCTGCGCTCGACCAATGATTTCCTATAATCGCAATTTCCGCCTTGCGTCATCGCATTTTTTGCACAAAAATACAAAAATCAATTGTTTTAATGCGATGAAAGCATGCGACCACAATATTATGAATATGATACTTTTTGGACGCAATTTAACATGTTTTATCAACGCAATCCAGCATTATTTAAGAACTTGGCACTATGATAACATGCATTTCTGCCCATTATCAAAGGTATGGGTATCTTTACCTAATGCAACATAAATTTGAAGCTCTTGAAAGTTCGAGTATAAGGCTGAAGTTGAAAACTTGTTAGGTACAAATATAAAAACACTTCGATCTGATGGTAATGGTGATTATATGGACCTAAGGTTCTAGTACTATATAATAGAACATGGAATAATGTCCCAACTCTCAGCATCTGGTACACCTAAAAAAAAAATGATGTATCAAAAAGGAAAAATAGAACATGATTCGGTCTATGATGAGCTATGCTCAACTTCATGACTCGTTTTGGGGATATGCAGTAGAAACTGTAGCTTATATTTTGATTACGTTCCATTAAAGAGTGTTTCTAAAACACCTTTTGAGTTTTGGAGAGGTTGTAAAGGTAGTTTACGCCACTTTAGGAATTGGGGATGTATGACACATGTGCTAATGACAAATCCAACAAGGTTGGAACCTCGTTCAAGAGTATGTCTATTTGTAGGTTACCTCAAGGAAACGAGAGGTGGGTACTTCTTTGATACAAAAGAGAACAAAGTCTTTGTATCGACAAAAGTTACTTTTTTGGAAAAAGGCGATTAAAGGAACGTAAGAGTCATAATTAATTTAATGTATATATTACATTAATTCCCTTATCCATTAATTATAAATCACATTTATAATTAACTATAATATATCAATATACACTATACTTTATAATAAGCATATTAATATAAAATTTCTCTTAAATAATTTGAACAATTCAAATTATTCCAAAAAACAATTATCCTTTGTTTTATCCTTATTGAACTAGCAAGGGAACCTTATGGACCTAAAGAGTAGAAACTTGAATGATACGAGATTAATTAAATAAACTCTTTACTTAATTAACCAGCATTCATTAACTACCAGTCACTTCACTAAAGACCAACAACTACACTTTTCGCACTCCACGGATATAACCAATCAACAGTAAGTCGACTCTTCACGAATTGTTCATAACTACAGTTGGATCAAATTACTATTTTACACCTGCAATTACATCTAACTTCTTAAGTACCACTGATCTCTCTAATGAATAATTAGTTATAGTCCAACTATCAACTAGTCCCCTTTCTAGCCAATGAGAAGGTGAAAGCCCTCATTGTTCAAGACCTGGAATCAACCCTTAAAGCAGCAATTCATCTACTTTTCCTATAACCAGGAAGAAGTGAACTCCATCTTGTGTACCCAAGTCACCATGCGGACAAATCCCCAAAATGGTAGGCATATTGAGTCGAAGAACCTGACCATTCTCACCCATACAGATCAAAGGAATGCCCTTATAGGCAGGAGTTCACAACTTACTTAGGATTAAGGTCAAGTTACATATGGTCATCCTAGTGAAATGTAGGTCTTTTTAAGTAATGGCGTTATAAAGAAAGACTAATTATTTCATGGTATGATCTTATACAAACTCTTTGTATAGGATACCTCCATTTATATGTCTCCATGTGAATGACTAGGATCAAATCATTTGTAACACCTTACAACAATTGTAACACTTATAAAGTGGGTCATATCCATAGTGTCACCAGGATAAAGCACCCAACCTTTGTAAAAAATGTACGGATACACCTGATACACTTGATACATACTTGTGTACTTGATACATTTGATGCACCCCTAATATACTTGATACTATTTGATACACACTTGATACACTTGATACATCTGATACACCTGATATACTTGATACCCCTTGATACACTTAAATTAAAATGATATACTTAGAATTAAAAATAAAAAGAAAAAAAAGACTTGAACTTCTTCTTCTTCTTCAAAAGTCGCAGACCCTCCCCCAACATCTCTCTTCAAATAGCCAGCACTGCTCCACATCATTTGTTTCTGGCCACCATTCCACCTCCTTGCCGCTAACCTTCATCGACTGTCGCATGTTCGGTCACCAATCGCCTATTGTCAGTCGCTATTTTTCTCTTTCCCTCTCTATCTTTCTTTCTTCCAATATCTCTCTTTCACTAACTCCACACCATTTGTCATCGATCACTGCTCCATCTCTTTGACGCTCTTACCTCCGTTGACCACCACACATCTGGTCACCATTTGTCTTATATCTCATATACCGTCGATACACTTGGAATATCACACTTATAAAATGGAAAATGTATGCTTTACTTAAGAATAAGTTATTGATTGTATATTGATTGTTCTTGAAATATTGATTAATGTTAGATACATTGTTGATACATTCAAGTTTTACTTCAAGTATTTGTTGACAGATGACTGATAGCTCATGTCTTATGTTTGATATACCATTGATTTATCGGGTGAACTTTTTTGCCTAATTTCGAACCAAATAATTTAACCATTCTCACTAAAAATAAATGTAGTAGTGGTAGCATAAGTTGAATGAAGGGAACTATAGAGTTTCTCAAATAAACAGTTTGTAGTTTTAGGTAACCGAAGGGATGTTTTGAAAGTTTTGTTGCAAGAAACTAAATTGCATATAATTGTGATAACAATAAGAAAAAAAAATGCGTAGCTTAGGTTGTTAGGGGATTTTCCTATTCAATATACTTAATCATCGAATTCTTATTACCCAGATTTAGTGTTTGCTTGCATCTAACAAAATTAGTTGGAAAAGTCAATTAATCGTCTTAATAATCTAATTAGTCCAAATTGAATTGATGGGAAATATGCAAATTCAAGTTCATCCTAATTGCATTAAGGTCTAGGGAAACATTACGTGGAATATTCAATAAAAAAAGCCTTAATTAAATATTCGTTTGATTCAATTGTAGATTGAAAAGAACAATACTTATCTTATTTTATTCGCAAACCAGTTATTGCTTTCTTTTAATCAACATACAATCAAATGTTAGAATCCTACATTAATCAAAAGCAGAAATCATACAATTCCCAACCATATGATAATATGATAATATTCCGTTAAAGCAGAATTGTAAGGAAATGCTTGTTTAAAAGAAATTAGATGTTCGGACAGTATTTTAATTTTGCTATTAGCAGGTTGAAATTTGAAAAACTTTTAAGGTCTAACGAAAACTGTTTATGAAATGCTTGTTGAAAACGTTTTTTATAGGTGTGTTTCTTTGAATAGGTGTCAAAGTAAAATTTTGATTTTTCTTGTGCTTAGTCCTTATGCTACCAAATTTTTCTAAAATATAAGAGTTGATAAACTTAGTTTTAGGTTAAATTTTAGTAGCGGTCCCTAGTACCAAGCGGTAAAAACAGAGTTAGTGAAGCAAACCTTGGTATAGCTCAAAATTGAAGCAATTCGTTGGTTGTTTCTTCTCATGAACAGTTCGTGGACCATCTCTACGGACTTCCCTACTATTCTTTGACCTTATAACTGATCGTGGGATCCAAATTTGTGATGAATTTGAAGTGAAAAAATGAATTGAAGAGAGTTTTGGTGTTATGGTTTTGATGGTTCAATTTCAACTTCAAAAGCCAGAATCTTCAACCCAACTTCAACATTCATTCCTTCTATTTAAAGAAGAAACCATGTACAAACAAATTCATCTAAAGTTGACACCAAATTAAGCAGCATTTAGTGGGATTTGAGGTGTTGTTTAAATTCAAAAAGTGGAAAACGTGGGAAAATCCCACTTTGTTTAATTAAAATTAAATTTTTGGGATTCATGATCGGGATTGGTGTTATTAAATAATTTAATAATTGATATTAAATTAATATCATTAATTTAATTATTTAAAATTAATTTTAAATAATTTAATATTTTGATATTATATTATTATTAGTTAATTTTTAATTAATTAAAATTAATTTTATTTATAAAAAAAAAAATTAAAATTAATTTTATTTGAAAATTAATTAATTGAATTAATTTTATGAAAATTCAATTAATTAATTTTCAAACAAAATTATTTGTAAGATAATTTTAAATAAAGTTAATTCTAATAATTAATTAATTTTCAAACAAAATTATTTTTAAGATAATTTTAAATAAAGTTAATTCTAATAATTAATCTTAATTAATTAAACAATTTAATTAATAATAATCTAATATAAAAGTATTATATTATTTAAAATTAATTTTAAATAATTAATAAAATATTAAATTAATTAATAACACCAATCCCGATCATAAATCCCTATTCATGTGTTCACTATTTAAATCTTATTTAAATATTTTTCAACTCTCCAAAACGTTAAGTATATCGAATAAATAACGGTTACTCCCTAAGCCGAATTTGAAAAATTCAAATTCTCTCATTACACTGTTCTAAGGTTTAGTTCGATATGAGCTAGCAGAGGGTTCTAATGGATCTACAGATCATGAGCTCCAACAATCCAAGATTAATTAGCTAAACTCTTTAACCTAATTAACCAATATTCGTTAACTATCGACACTTTCCATTATAGCCCAGTAGCTACACTCTCCTCACTATAGATATATTTTTGTCTACTCAATATAACCATGATTAGTAAGTCAATCTTTCACAAGTTGTATGTAATTACTGTTGGGTTAAAATTACAGTTTTACCCCTGTACTGACATCTTGTTCCTTAAGTCCCACTGATCCTCTAATGAAAAATTGATTTGTGATCCAACCACTAAACCGAGTCCCTCTCAGCGAATGAGAGGGTTGAGCCTCATTATTCAAGACCTGAAGTCAACACTTAAGAGAATAACCTATCTACAATCCCTAAAATCGGGTATGAGTGAATTCCATCTTGCAGGTCTATGTCCCCAGCTATATATCCAGTTTTATCCCTAAAATGGGAGGCTTATTGAGTCGACGAACTCGGGTCACTCTCAACCATGCAGATTAAAGGATAATCCCAAATAAATAAGAGTTCATAGTTAGCTCAGGATTAAGATCGAGTTACCTAAGTCATTGTATTGAAATAGTCAGCCTTATCCGGTCTTATGCAAACTCATTGCATATGACACCTCCACTTGCATGTCTTCACATGAACAATTCAGGATCACATCATTTGTATCAAGAACAAAGTGGGCCGCATCCATAGTGTTCCTAGGATAAGGTACATAGCCTTATCCTTATACTATAGACCGTTTTGGCTAATTACTTGAACTTGATCCACTTTTATGTCTCAACATATGTTTTTGCCAAAGGTTCTTAGTTTATTGGATTTAGGCTTTTTAAGTGCAATTCACATATTCAATAACATTTTTACTGAATAAACCTCAATAACAACTTCATTGCAAAATATAAATGTTCATTTGTTTACAAACCATGAGTTTTAGGACATAAAACCAAACATGAATGAAAATTATGCTTAAAAAAGAGTAGATCTAGAGGAAAACATATGAATAGGAAAGACAAAAATTACTCTGTATATCTTTCTTTTCAAAACTAAGAGCTACTTAAGGGAAGGTAAGATTGATTTCTAAAACAAAAAACCATTTTAAAATTAATTTTAAAAATGGTTTTAGAATTAATTGAAATTAATCACCAACAATTAATTCATGTATTTCTTTTGCTAAGTTAGTCATTCTCAACAAAAATAACCCTTAATTGATTTAGAAGTGACCATTAAATTTTTTTTTTTTTTTTTTTTGCTATGTTAGTCATTCCCAACAATTCCTCACGAATGACGGGTATAACAAACAAAAAAACAAAAAATTATAAAACCTGTTTTCTAAGCAAAGTTAGGAGACCAAACATAAACATCAATATCTTGACAATTTGAATTGATGCATAGTGAAACGAGGTAACAACTTTGTTAGAAAGAGTGAGTTACCTCTTGAGCTTTCAATAACTATGTTGAGGCCTCCACAACACGTTTTACTCCTTAAACTTCAATTGATTTCACAATGAAAGCATGCTATTTGAGACCATGCACAAAGAATATTGGGTCAACGTAAAATCTCTAGAAAAAAAACCGTTAAACTTTTTCATAGAAGGCGGTCACACCTTCAAAATCATGTTAATTGCTTCATTCAGTCTATCGCAATAAACTACTCAAAAATTAAGCTATGAAGACTTCATATCTAGTCTATACCAAGACTAATTCCATCAAGTCTATCAAAGACAAACCACTCAAAACTGAGCTATGAAGATTTTACAATTATCCATAAAGTCCATACTAGGACCACCCAAAGAAAGGGCTAAGGAATTTTTTAAAGTTTTAGTTCTGTCCATTAAGTTCGTACTAGGACTACCCAAATATAGGGCTATGGACCATGAAGTCTATCGTAATAGACCACCTAAATAAAGAGCTATGGACAATAAGATCTATCACAAGTAGACCACCCAAATAAATGGTTATGGATCATCAAGTCTATCGCAATAGACCACCCAGATAAAGGGCTATGGACCACTATAAGGGTTTGAGTCCCATACTTGTTGAAAATTCTAAAATTAGTCTCTTTGTTAGGCCTTTGGTTAAAGGATCCGTTGAGTTCCTCTTAGATCTCACAAACTTCAAGAATATAATTCCTTCTTTCAACAACTGTCTCCATATCTAAGGTATTTTGTTATTATACAAACTATTCCTGGAAATTTCTATGACAACTTGTGAATCACAGTACAAAGGGACTGGTATTGATACTCTCCACAAGAACTTGTTGCATTCTAGGCATGGCTTCAATTGCTGGAGTGCCCAACCTTTTGTTTTCAAATTGTAGGAACCAAATGTCAACTGTTGTTGTGTCATTTGGTATTGAACTCGTCTAAACCAGCAGATCTAATCTTACCATCGGTGAAACATCTCAGGTGTGTGGGTCTTTGCACTTTTCAGATCTGATCAACATTTGAAGAAGAAAATAAAAACGATAATTTCTTTTAGATTGTTAGATACGGATATCAAAAAGTTGCTGTGTCGAAGAAGAACCACTGTCTTGAAAGCAATTACGGTGCGACCTCAGTGTAATCGTTGTGTCAGTTACTCCCTAAGGTTAAGACAACTTCCAATTTAGGCGTACACTCATCGAAAAATGGATTGGAATCAATAAAAATTATGCTTAGAAAACAATAGATCTAGAGGAAAAATATATAAGAAAGACAAAAATTACTCTATATATCTTTCTTTTCAAAACTAAGAGTTATGGAAAGAAAAGATAAGATCAGCTTCCAAAAATAGTAAATCGTTTTAAAAGTAATTTTAAAAATTATTTTAGAATTAATTGAAATTAATCACCAAACTATTCATTTCTGTCTTTTCTTTTCTTATGTTAGTCATTCCCAACAAAGAATTCATGAGTGGAAATTATATATACATAGAACAAAACGAAAAAATCTGTTCAAAATAATGAAACAAAAATTTTAATAATACTTTTGATATATATTAGCAAATATGAAAAAAAAAATGCCAACAAAATTGAGAATAGGCTTAAAATGCTATCAAAGATAATTTTCCTTTATTATGATGAAGGCAAGTGGAGTTCTTTATATATTGATGGTTTTTTAAAACATAAAAGAGAATCTAAAAGTCATGATTGTGTGTGAATTCTGCTATAGATGCAAAATTACGTTTATTTTAATAATAATAATTTATTTATATAAATTTACAAACTACGACCATAAAAGATTTAGAACACCAATTCCAATAATTTTTATATGTTATTTAATTAAAATTAATGGATCAACATAAAAACTTTAATTAATAATATTGAAAATCTCTTTAACTAAAATTAAATAATTGATTTTAATAAATAAATAACTATATTATTATTTAATTCATATTTATTAATAAAAATATACTAAATTAATGTAGTTAAGGATATTTACCAACAACACTAACTAATTTATGTATTAGTTTGAAAAAAATAGTATTATTGTAAAATTGAGGATCACAATGACGCACAACGAAAACACAGATATGGACAAGATATAATATAAATATAATATATAAAATAACAAAAGTAAAATTATGAAAATCTCCAAAATTCTCCACTAATTTTCCAAAATTATGAAATTATTTTTGGATTGTTCACCAATATGTGTCTCTACAAAATCTACCAAATGCCTTTATTTATTCGTAATTTGGCAAGTAGGAGATGGATTACATAGACACTAATATTGTATAATCTTGAGACACATGGACAACACATGTGGTAATAGGAGTATGACGCATGTCCTTTGGATACTAAGCATGGGAATCTATATTATACTTAATTCATGATATTATCATACTCCTCCTTAGATGCGTGTATATATATGTGTGTAATATGCCTCGTTAAAACCTTACTAAGAAAAAATCCCATGGAAAAAAAGTCCAAGTGAAGGAAAAAGAATACATATTTCATCTAATTTATATACCTAAAAGAATACAATATACTTGCTTCCCCTTATAAAAACATCACTTAAGCTCTCTGAATCGCAACATTCTAATGTTGTACACAAATTTTTCAAAGGTTGCAGTTGGTAATGATTTTGTAAATAAGTCTGCCAGATTATTCTTTGAACAAATATGTTTTACGGTGATGTCATCATTTTCTTCAAGATCATGAGTATAGAAAAGCTTAAGTGAAATAATATGCTTTGTTCTATCTCCTCTAATATATCGTCCTTTGATTTCAGCTATACATGTTGCATTGTCTTTGTATAATATTGTTGAAAGATTTTTACTTGAAGAAAAACCACATGTTCCACGAATGTGTTGAGTCATTGATCTTAGCCATACATATTCTCGACTTGCTTCCACTACTACAAAATTTGATATAGACTACAGTCATATGACTGTGATTTTTCTTAGATTAGACTACAAGTTTGTGACCATGGGGTATTCTGATGTAGTCTATAGTATATACTATGGTTAACGTTAGCCATGGTCTATATTATACACCATGTCTAACGTTAGCCATGGTTTATATGATCATAGACAGTGACTGACATTAGTTGTGGTCTATAGTATAGAATACAACTTATGTTAACTGTGATCATTATTGATAAAACTAACTATAATTATAGTCTATATTAATAAACCACACAAAAAATAGTCGTAGTCTATCACTACATGTACTATAGTTGACATCAATTATGTTATAAACCAATAGTTCATCCAAATTATATCAATTAAATGGAATATTCAATTCACGTGAACAAGTTCAACATTAATAAATTAAAATTCAATCAAATTATATACATAAATGGAAGATAAGAATACAATAACTTAAAAAAGCATTAAACCTATTGAGCCAACTAAAACTATTATACATCACTTTCTACATAAAGTTATTTTTGAAGAAATTATTCCCACTCATTATGTACTTCAACAATCTCAACTTAAGCATGTGTCCTTCTTTTTCAGCTCGATAAATTGAAAGAAAAAGAACAAAAGATAAATGTTAAAATATAGAACTTTAAATTCTCATAATTACATTCATCTTCTCAACCGTGATTATAGAATTTAAGAGTAGAGTGCTCGTAATAAACTTTAATTTCACCCTTTGAAGTGTCTTCAAATTAGCATTTTCTAAATAAACTTTCAATCTAAAGTAAAAACTTATATGAACTATATCAACATACGTCATACCACTAGAGATTTAAGATTAAAAATTGAAGCCTTAAAAGTGATACGATGAATTGTTTTTATATGTTGCAAATGTGATAATTAATTCTTTTAGTCCTCAAAATAACTAAAAGTTACAATATTCTAACTCTAACTAGAAGACAAATAAACATCATAACAAGTTATTATATTATGATATTGAAAAAGTCATCGAAATAAAGAAAAGTTACAATATTCTAATTCTAAATAGAAGAAAAACCAGCATCATAGCAAGTTATTGCGTTAGGATAAAGAAGAAACTTTATCATCTTTAGAGAAAAAAATTAGGTTCTCCTATTATGAGATAACAAAACAACCAAGTTCAAAAACATGTTTAGGATATATTATTTTTTAATTTGTGCCTATTACAAAAGATATTTAAAAAAAGAACTAAAAATGTATACTAAATACTACTGGCATGTTTCAACAACAAAGAAAAATGTTGAATAATTAGACTCAACAACTAGAAATTAAAAATCAATTTAAACAACTATGAGAGGGGACAAGAATCTAAATAATAGTGAGAAAAACCTGAGCAAAGTGGATTGATGTTGAATGACTTTATTATATTGCTTGATAGAGAAATTAGAGAATTGAGAGATTGTTAATCCGACTATCACAAACGATGTTGATCAATATTAAACTCCAAGAGATTTACTTGATGACATTATAAAAAAAAATTACTAGATGGATTTCTAATTCTGTATAGTAGTGGCCAAATATAGTGGTTTCAAATTTCATGGTGGTAGTTTTCAGCAACTTAAGGTGGTTTTTTTTTTTTTTTTTTTTTTTTTTTTTCTTTTTTATGTTTTCATACGATTGGTGGGATTTTTTTAAGTGAAAGAAGTTCAAATGCTTGAAAATATGAGACCACTATTTTAGCCAATAAAATTAATATTAGTCTCACATAAAATTAACACTTAGAGAACATTTTATTTTTGTAGTGCAAATGTTAATTTTCAATTGCAGTATTTTTTAAGTATAGTATAAAGATATATATTCAACTATGTTATTAACAAATTATACTTTAAAGTAAGACAACACAATCTAACTATAAATTACAATTCATATTTTCCGTTGCAAAAAGTTGATATTAAACTTTCTATGGTTACAGATAGTATAGTCTATAATTGACTTTTAAACCACAATTTTTATTGACCGTGGTGTAAGTTTGATTTCTAGACAATGGTTTTATATACTTGTAGTTCATAATGTGTTTCTATACCATGATTTTTATAAACCGTAGTGTAAAATTAATTTTTACACTACAATTTTTATTGCTTATTGTGTATAGTTTTTACACCATGATTTTTATTGATCGTAGAGTAAAATTAATTTTTACACCACAACTTTTTATGTCTAGAGTACATTTAATTTTTACACCATGATTTTTATTAACTATGATGTATTGTTACTTTTTACACTATGATTTTTATTGAGTGTGTGGTGCAAAGTTAACTATTACACTATAGTTTTTATTAGTCATGGTGCAAAGTTAATTTAATTTTTACACATAGTTTTGTTGACCTTGATGCAAAGTTAATTTTTTACACAATAATTTTTCTTGACTGTGGTGAAAAGTTAATCATTACACCATAGTTTTTATTGACCGTGGTGCAAAGTAAATTTTTACACCATGGTTTTTCTTTGGCCATGGTCCAAAAGTTACATTTTAGACCATGTTTTTTTTATCATGGTGCTAGGTTAATTTTTACAACATTGTTTTTAGTGACAACAAAGTTAATTTTACACCATGGTTTTTATTGACCATGGTGCAAAGTTAATTTTATACCATGATTTTTATTGACCATGGTGCAAAGTTAATTTAGTCTATAACATATCTTTAGACAGCGGTTTTTAATTTGTGTGATCTCTAAATGGGTGAATTAATTTAGACCATGATTAGTTTAATCTCTACAATGTTAGACCATTGGTTTCTAAAAAACCATAGGCTTATGTCTAAATAAAAATATAGTGTATATTGAATTTTGTGGTAGTGTTCCTGAATTACAAGAATTTCAGCATGATTTATAGAAGTAGCCGTTATGATCTGTTTCGCTGATCGCCATGATATAGTAGTTCTTTCATATGTGAATAGATAACACATATCGATCATTCTTTGAAGATAACAAAGTATATGTTTAATTCCATTCTAATGTCTTTTTGTTGGAGTAGAACTATATCTAGTTAATAAATTTATTGAAAAAGCAGCATTTGGTCTTGTATTATTAGCAAGATGCACAAGTGCACCAATTGCACTAAGATACAGTACTTCAAGATCAAGAAGTTCTTCATTATATCTTGAGGTCGAAATATATCTTTTTTCACATCTAGTGAATGAACTCTCATTGGAATGTTCAATGGATGTGTTTTATTCATATAAAATCTTTAAAAACTTTTCCTATTTAAGTTGACTGATGAACAAATATCCCATCTGGTAAATGCTCAAATTGCAAGCAAAGAATTTTTTTTTTAAAGAAATCTTTCATTTCAAATTCTTTCTTAAGATATTCTATTGTCCTAGAAAGCTCTTTGGGAGTTCTAATTATATTTAAGTCATCAACATATACAGTTAGCAAATCTTGACTGTGATTTCTTTATAAAAACACACAGACATATTGGATTAATTTGATATCCTTCTTTCAACAAATATCCACTCAGACGATTGTACCACATTCGTCTTGATGTTTCAATCCATATAGTGATCTTTGTAACTTTATTAAATACAATTCCCGAGAATTTGATTTATATGTTTTAGGTACCTTAAATCCTTTTGGGATTCTCATATAAATTTCATTATCAAGAGATTCATATAAATATGTTGTGACTACATCCATAAGATTCATATCCAGAATTTCATACACAGTCAAGTCTATTAAATATCTTAGTGTAATTGCATCCACCACCGGAGAATATATCTCTTCATATTCAATGTCAGGTCTTTGGGAAAAATCTTGTGCAACTAATCTTGTTTTATATCTTTTGACCTCGTTAGTTTCATTTATTTTTCTCATAAATACCCATTTGTATCCTGCAGATTTGGCACCTTCTAGTGTTTGAACTACTGATCTAAAAACCTGACACTTTGAAAGTGAGTTTAATTCTGCTTCGATTTCTTATTTTCCCTAAAGCAAATCTTTTCTATGCCAACATTCTTCAATTGATTTCGGTTCAGAATCCTCACTTTTATATATAATATCAAGAGCAACAATATACGCAAAAATATTATAAATAACTATATTAGTTTGGTTCCATCTTTTTCTTGTCATGACATAGTTTATTGAAATCTCATTATTATCTTTAGGTATTTCACCTTTTTCACTAATTCTCTATCAGTCATGTCCAGGGTTCTTCATGGATATTTACATCCTCAACCAAGTCTTTTTTACTATTGACTATTTTTCTTTTCAAGAATTTTTATCTTTAGAACCCATTGGTCTACCACGCTTTTGACATGTCCTAGACTCATTAATGACAACTTGTTATGTTGAGATATCAATTTTTTATGGAACATTTGCAGCTGGTATATATAATTTAGTTACTTTCTTAGCATCTATAAATGTATCTGGTAATTGATTTGCTATATTTTGCAAATGAATTATTTTCTAAACTTCAAGTTCATATTAATCTGTATATGGATCTAAATGAGACAATAACGATATATTCCATGTAATTTCTTTTTCCAACTTCATGATTCCTCCCTCTAATGTTGAAAATTTTGTCTCATTAAAATGTCAATCAGCAAATCGTGCAATAAATAAATCACCCTCAAGGGTTCAAGATATTTAATAATTGATGGAGAATCATATCTAAAATATATTCCTAACCTTCTTTGAGGACCCATCTTAGTACGTTGTGGTAGACTAATTGGAACATATATTACACATCCAAACATTCTCAGATGAGAAATATTTGGCTCATGACCAGTCTAACAATTAATTGCAAACATTTTATAAATAATTCTACTAAACCATTTTGTGTATGAACATGAGCTATAAGATGTTCAACACTTACCTCAATTGATATACAATAATTATCAAAATCTTGGGATGTAAATTCACCAACATTATCAAAACGAATGATCTTAATTTTATAATCAGGAAATTATGCACTTAACTTAATTATTTGAGCAAGTAATCTCGAAAATGCAAGATTTCGACTTGATAATAAGCACATGTGTGATCATCTGCTGGATGCGTCTATTAATATCATAAAATATCTGAATGGCCCACTTGATGAGTTAATAGGTTCACATATATCACTATGAGTTCGTTCTAAAAATGCAGGTGATTCAGTTCCCATTTTAGCTGGTGATGGTCTAATTATTAATTTGTCTTGAGTGCTAACATGATAATTCATTCGATTGAAGAATCTTCTGACTCTTTAATGAATGTCTATTTGAATTCTCAATAATTCTTCTCATCATTATAGACCCTGGATGACCCAATCGATTATTCCAAATAGCAAATATATCTGGATTCATAAACTTCAGGTTCATAGTTGCATATGTTTCAATTACTCGTATATGAGTATAATATAATCCAGAAGATAAGACAAACAACTTTTCCAATATATGTTTTTTATTTGAGACAGTAGATATGATATAAAGATACTTTATCTTATACTTTCTATCCGTCTCAATATGATAACCATTGCAATGTATGTTTTTAAAACGTAGTAGATTTCTCTTTGATTGTCTTGAGAACAATGCACTATTAATTGTAAATTTTGTTCCTCTAGACAAAATAACATTTGCTTTTCCAAATCCTTCAATCAAGTTTACAGAATTAGATATTGTATTAACTTTTGTTTCAAGTATTATCAATTTGGAAAAGAATTTTGTACTTATAAGTATTGTGTGTATAGTTGTACTATCTACCAGACATAGATCTTCTTTGCTCATTTTTTAATCACCATAACATATAAAAATGATCTATATTTCTTCATTAAAAGAAAATAATTACAAGAAAAACACTTGATGTTCCATCAACTGTGTCGATCTTCTCTTAAAGTATCGATCTTCTCTTAAAGAGATTCAAAGAAGTCTGCCACATCCAAATTTGTCATATAGGATGAGTCAAATATATCATTACCTTGGTATGCAAAATTTGCTTCCACATTTTTCCCTTTTCCTTTAGAGAAGCTTGATTCAAATCAACTAAATATTTTGATGTACGATAAATATGCGATCAATGCCCAGTCATACTACATCGAAAGCATTTTTGTTCATCACCTTTTGAATTCTTGTCTTGTGGACCTTTTCCTTTATGATCATAATTTCATGTAGTTCTCTTGAAAATTGGATGATTATAACCCCCACCACGAAAAGAAAAGTTATTTCTTCATCTACCATGGTTACAATCTCAACCATGACCATGTCCACAACCACAACCTCGACCATGATTATTATTAAAATTTAGAGCATTCACATCAGAGAATGGTGTTGTTTCGATTGGACGAGATTCATGATTTTTCATCAATAACTTGTTATTTTGTTTGTCCATAAGAAGACATGAAATTAGTTCATAATACTGTTTAAAACCCTTCTCTCAATGTTGTTGCTACATGAGCATATTTGAGACATGAAATATAGAAAATGTCTTATCTAACATATTAGCATCAATAATTTTCTCTCCACATAACAAAAATAACTGATTTTAAATAATGCAGAATTGTAATCACTTACTAATTTAAAATCTTGTAGCCTTATATGCATCCCCTCCTAACGAGTTTTAGGAAGAATAACTATTTTTTTATGATCATACCTTTCTTTAAATTTTTTTCACAAGATGCAAGGATCTTTTATTGTAAAATACTCAATTTTCAATCCCTCATAGAGATTATGACAAAGAAAAACCATAGCTTTTGCTTTGCCTTGACTAGATGTCGTATTTCTTTCTTTAATTGTTTTCCCATAGTTCATAGCATCCAAGTAGATTTTGACATCGAATACCTATGACAAATAGTTATTGCCATTAATGTCAAGGGCTGTGAATTCTAGTTTCGTAATGTTTTTCATGGCAACACTATCACAAAACATTGTATTTATATTAGAAATTTAATATATATTAAATATGCAAAATAACATTTAATTTATTAATTATAATGAATGGAGGGAAAACAACATACCTTTATGATATACCTTCAGCGAGAGAAATGAAAGAAGCTCGTGCTGATAATATGTTGTAAAATTGAGGAGCAAAGCGGCACACAACGAGAACACGGATATGGAGAAAATATAATATAATAATAAATAAATACAATAATAATATATAAAATAAATAAATAGCAAAAATATAAATAAAAAAAGTAAAATTATAAAAATCTCCAAAAATCTCGAATAATTTTCCAATCTTTTTGGATTCCTCACCAATATGTGTATTTCTGCAAAATTCACCAAATGCTTTTATTTATAGGAAATTTGGCAAGTATGAGGTAGATCACATGGACATTTATATTATATAATCTTGAGAGACATGGATAACACATGAGATAATAGGAGTATGACACTTAATTCATGATATTTATAATAAGTATTAGTTATTTTAACTTAATATCAGTATTATTTTTTTAATAGCACTTGTAATTAGTTATCCAATTAAAATGATTATTTTATTATTATTTTTTAATTTATCCATTGAAATTATACGAGGTTACGAGGATTAATTTCACAAAGAGCAATAAAGAGTAATACTTTGGTGCATCCTAAAACGTAATCGTCTTTTGTGTATCGCAATCTCATCACACATAAAAAATAAATTAAAATATTTTTTAAAAAGAAGTACGAAAAATTTGTCATGTGACAAATTATGATTGAACAATTTGGTGGAATGCATAAAGATAGATGCATGATACACCTAAGATTTTTTTTCTTTCATAAAATAGATACAAACATAATCGGTTACTTTTCAATCCTTATAACATTCTCATGCACAATATCAAATCAATAACATTCTCAAGCACAATCAACACAACAAACTTATTCTTAAATATGTTATTTTTTTAGCTATCTTTTTTTTTTATTATTATCCATCTATAAAACTTTAAACCAAACAACTCCTTAGGCCTCGTTTAGTAACCATTTTATTTTTTTGTTTTTGTTTTTCATAACTAAATCTATTCCATCTACATTTCTTACAATAGCTTGTTTCTTTCTTAAGTATAATGGTTGAATTCTTGGCCAAATTCAAAAAACAAAAACAGCCTTTTGAAAACTACTTTTTTTAGTTTTCAAATTTGGCTTAATTTTTTAAACCATTGGTAAAAGGTAGATAATAAACGAAGAAATTTGGAGATAGAAGTAGTGTTCATAGACTTAATTTTCAAAAACAAAATGGTTATCAAACGGGGTCTTAGTAAACTAAACAAAAATGATTGAATAAAGTACTATTTTTTTTTTTAGTACACTAAAGGTAGAGACCTCTTGGTTGTTAATGCATATGTGTGATGTTAGTTGAGCTATATTCGTTAAACATTTAAACAGATACTATTAATTAGAACTTCATTTGGTAACCATTTTATTTTTTATTTTTTGAAAATTAAGCCTATAGACATTACTTTCATCTCCAACATTCTTCCTTTATTATCTACTTTTTACTAATGGTTTAAAAAATCAAGTCAAATTTTGGAAAAAAAAAGTAGTTTTGAAAAAATTATTTTTGTTTTTGGAATTTGGCTAAGAATTCAACCATTGTACCTAAGAAAGATGTAAATCATTGTAAGAAATATGGAGGAAATAGGCTTAATTTTTAAAAATCGAAAAAAAAACCAAAATAGTTACCAAATGGGACCTAAATTTTTCAAATATATTGAAAAAATACTCAATTTTACCATGCACTAAGAACGATTAAGATTATAAAATTGTAAAATATTAAAAGAGAGATTTTCAAAAATAGAAAAATAAGGGAAATTATTTACACAAAATAATAAAATTTTAATCTTCTTTAATAGAGATTGATAGATGCTGATAGACTATGCTAATAGAAATCTATTAGTATCTATTTATGATAGGAACGGATAGAAGCCTATCACTAATAGATGCTAATAGAAGTCTAATAGTGTCTATCAATATTTTTTTTTTTTTTTGCTATTTTTATAAATAGGTTGACATTTTTTTTTTCTAACTGTAAAACTTTTCCATATTAAAACTTAAAAAGGGTGAAATGTAAGTATTTTTTTTTTAAAAAAAACAATAAAAAAGACAAACGTTGTGAGTAGAGTATTTATTTAGCCTTTAAATAATATTATTAGCTCAACATATCTGAAAAACGCAACCTAATTAAACATCATAATTTAATTTTTATAAATGTCACATAAATGAATTTTGGAAATATTGATCAATTATTAAACTAAAACTAGAGGATTGCCTTCAGAAACCTATTCCTTTTCAAAATTAATAGAAAATAGTTTAAAGAAAAGATTACTGTTTTGGAAAGTAAAAAAAAAAATACAAAATTAATTTAGGTAAACTATGCTTTTAATTAGCTTCTATATTTTTAATCAACTTACATTTACATCTATATTTAAACTTTTATCGTATTCTTGAAATAATTATTAGTTTTGAACTCCCATAATTGTAAGATGGAAACAAAATTAAGATATTAATATCGTAGTTCAGTCGAAATATTTAGCAAAAATATAAATATATTAAATGCTTGTTATAATTCAAAAGAGACGTCTCAAAATAATAAATCATCAGTTAATTTTGAAATAATTGACATTAATTGTGCTTTTAGAAAAATCAATTCTAAAATGAAGTAAAAGTAGTGTTTGGAAAAAACTCTCAATTTTAAACCTAAAAAAACACGTTATGAACATATGGTGGTGGATAAACTAATACTAAATTGTTGTGATTAAACTATAATGAGAATGACTAAAATAGACATTATTATTTTTAATTATTGTTATGTCGACATTTAAAATAAAATTTAAAAATAGATACATAATATCAAAGTTACTGCAAGATAATAATTTGAAATTTTTTTATGTGTGTATAGATAGCTTTGTGTGTTCTAAAATATTTTACCAAAATTTAATGAAAATGTCAAAATGATTATAGTTCAATTAATATAATGCTTATACTATCAACTTTAAAATTAAATAAAAGACGTGGAAATGAAAATACATGCAAAGAAAATTTTTTATTTTTTAAATTTAGCTAAAGATGATTGATTGTTAGGGAATTAGTTAATTTCAAAAGTTTGGTATTAATATGATTTTGAACAAAGGAGTAATTTAAAAGTGGTTTAATACGAATTAATAAATAATCAAATTTATCGAACAACAAAAACGGTTAAAAATTTTCTCCCAATAGTTTTTTACTCCTACAAACACAATTAAAGTAAAAAGATCAATTAAGACTTCAACAGTTGGAATAATAAAAAAAACTACAAATACATTAACACACAATATTAAAAATTATCGTATATATATGTGATGCTATATTAGATTCCTAAAAAATAATACGAAACAATTAACTAAAAAATTTGTCGCAATTGACACGTATACAAAATATTGTCATTGTATAAATTAATGCAGTTGAATTATTTTGCAACTAATTAATTGAACAAAAATTAGAGCTAAGAGGATTATAATTTGATGGGCAAATATCAATTTATACCCCTAAATCTTTGGATTGCATCTATTAAAATTTATATCAATTTAAATCATAAAAATTCGTAAATGTATGACTTTACACCCTCTTCTAGATTTCATTCAACCAATATTGTATGAAACTTATGATTTGAATAAATTAAACTTCAAAATTTAATTTTCATAAGTTGATCAATTTAGACATTTTAGTATGATTGCCTTTGAAAATCATCCATATATTGGTTTTCAGACATGTAGACTTCTTCAATGTCGATTTTACAAATTGGGTAACTCGAGTAAATACATATGGACGATTTTTAAAAAAGATTCTAACTAATAGTTTAAATTAGTTCATTTATGAAAGTTTAAGGGTTCGATAAATATAATAAGTTTTTACATGAGGTTTTTTCAGATAGAAACGTTAATGGAGGACATAAATTGATATACTTAACAAAATTGAAAGTTCAATTGATACATAATTATTAGTTTAATGTTTAAATGGGAACAATCCAAAAATTGAATTTTTTTTTCCAAATTTAAACATTGGTTAAGTGAAATAATTAAGTATCTTAATTAATACTTGACAATAAAAGATTCTTTAGGAAGCCATGAAGCAATGAAATGACAACACAAAACATTGATTGGAGTGGAAGTTCGTATTCATGAAATTACATCATTCAATCGTCACCATGTTTATTCTCCAAATAGNTATATATATAATGAAAAGTTTTCCTCTTTATTAATTAATGGATCATATATAATAATTAAATATATGAAGGAAATAAAAAAGAATTGAAGCGATTTCATTTTCACAAGATCTTTTAAAGTGTTCCTTCCACCCTCCATATGAGATTATCATTATTACTTCTGTTATAAACTTGGTATTCCTAACAAGTTGATCTTTAACATATCATCTCCCTTCTGATATTTTCCAAATTTTTAGAATAATATCAAGTTTTTATTCAATACTTTTTTAGATTTTTAACGAAGGTAAATTAAAGTAATAATTTGATGCAATTGTTATAAGATCAAATCTTCAATCAAAAAAGGTTAATAAATGACTTATCTACTAAATAGATCGTCGTAAGTGTATAACAATTTCAAACTATTATCAAAATTGATCTTTCTAGTGGAAAGAAAATAATTAATGAGTAGGGATCATCAACTAAGTTTTATTTGCTCAGAATGATATATTTCAGAACCTAATATTTGGTTTTTTAAAATGTATTTTTGTAACTATACATTATAGTTGTTTTATGAACATAAAAATACTCGACATTAAATTTGTCATTAAATATTTGCAAGTGTGTAGGTAGGAGAAAATTTCCAAAGCATAGCTCCTTAAATAAAATATTTATATTATCAATATTAAACTTAACGGTTTGATCATCAACTTAAATAAAATTCAAAATCAAATGGTTAAGGCATACATTATAGACCATGAACTTGGAGGTTCAAATCTCCTCTCCCCCTCAATTTTATGCTTTATATATATATATATATATATATAATATGAGAAACACTAGTTAGCTTAATGGTTAATCTACCTTTTAACTTTCTCTAGACTCAGGTTCAAACTACATTCATTATATATTTATTTAAATTAAGTAAAAAAATAGGTTTGTCTATTAGTTTTCATATTTACCCCTTGAATTCAATGATGATACATATGATGAGATCCAATCGAACTGAACCAAATCAAACCAATTCATTTTCTTAAAACATCGATGGTTAAAAAAAGAATAAATCTCTCACCTATTCTCGCAAGAATAAGCAGAAAAAGAATTAAAAATAAAAATAAAAGAAGATAAAAAAAAAAAAAACGACAAAATTTACATGAAAAACTTTAACATTGAAGAAAAATTAAGACCATGTTAAATATTATTATAATCACATAGAATTATCTCCTTGATCTCAATTATAAAAGCACACTCTCAAAATTTTTGTATCATTACTTGTATTCTTTTTCTCATTCTCAAACTAAAGAATAAAAAAATTAATTAGAGTGAATACCACCAAATTTAAAGTGTTTTTTATTAGGAAAATTTAAAATTAAAGTAATAGGTATCTTAATTAATGTTTAGAGTTTATTACTTCTTAAAAAATTTTTAACGTGAAATAATTACTCTTCAAATATTTGGCCAAAACTGTAAGAGAAAAGAATGTAGTGCCAATAAACTTCTTTTTGGTTATAATATAATTATTATAGATCCGTGCGTGTGGCATATGTTCTTTATTTGGCCTCGTTTCGCAATTATGTTTGATGTGTTGCAATGTCATTGTAAATGAACCAAAAAAAAAAAAAAACATTTAATTCAGACAAAGAGGAAAAAAGAGAGGTTTTAGGGTTTCTGAGACATAGTCTGTGGAACCACCGGCAAGACCAAAAACAAAAGTTGGTAATTACGTAATACAAATCTACGTACAAAAAATTAATTATTATTTTTTTTTTTTAAAAAAAGGGGGAAAAGTCGATTGATGGAATGTCATTTTAGGGTTAGATGGGAAGAAGAAAGGGTCCCACCTCCATGAAATTGGACCCCACATTCAAGTTTTCATGTCGGCCGTTTGATCTTCCCATTGCCCTCTTAAAGAGATAAAGAGACTCTGAGAGAAATTCAGTGGCAAAAGCTAAGGCTAAGGCAGCCATTTGCTTAACACTTCTTTTAAAAACCCTAGCTTTTTTTTTCTCCTCATTTTAAGTTATTGTTTGTTTTTAAGTTTTGAGAAATGGGTCACCATTCTTGTTGCAATCAACAGAAGGTTAAGAGAGGGCTATGGTCGCCGGAGGAAGACGAGAAGCTCATCCGTTACATAACCACCCACGGCTATGGCTGCTGGAGCGAAGTCCCCGAGAAAGCAGGTACGATCGATAGGGCAAAGAAGTACTACGATATCAAATTTATCTTCACCAATTAGTTTAAGTTTTTGGATCAATCCGTAATTTAAAAACAAGATTTCAGAATTTTCTCGAAGACTTGAAGTTTTTTTAAAAAAATGGAATCGTTGCTAATTTTTCGTCGGGAGAATTTCTATCGACAATAAAAATGAGTTTCGAGAAAGTTAGAATATAAAATTTTATCAAGCGGTATGAAGATTTATAAGTTGAATTTTATATATGGATTAATTTTAGGGTTACAAAGATGTGGAAAGAGTTGTCGTTTAAGGTGGATAAATTATTTGAGACCAGACATTAGAAGAGGGAGATTTACACCTGAAGAGGAAAAGTTGATCATCAGCCTTCATGGGGTTGTCGGCAACAGGTTTTTTTTTCTTTCTTTTTTTTAATTATCTATTTTAACTGTTTTATTATGTGGAAATATTCTGTCTGTTTTTTTTTTAATATTAAGGATTTGGATTTTATCAATTAATTGAATAAAAACACCCAACAAAATCCTAAGAAAGGGGAGTATTTAGGAAATGACAAATAATTTTAGTTATAGACATATGAATAAGGAGGTGTGTGTGTTTTTCACCTATATGTAATTGGATTATAATTAAGGGTGTTAACATGGCAACTTCAGAGTTTGGAATGCCTGTAATTTTCACCTTTAACTTCATTATTATATTTCCATTTGTTATGTATATATATATATATATTATCAATGTCATAACTATCTTTTTTATATTCATTTTATTTACAAATATGACCATTTTTATTTACTTTGGTTGTAAATTGGCTTTTTTTCATTGAGATGGTTTTGGATGCATTTCTGATATGAGGATGATTAATTTAAAAATGGTAAAAAAAAAATAATAATAATAAATCTAATGGTATGATATGTTAATGGTGTTAAGTGACAAGGAGCTTGATTTATAGCCATTTTGTAACTTGTTTTAGAAAATAAACCTAATCTACCAACCATCATTATTGTTTTCATTTAAAAATGATTAAGACTGTTAAGAAACTTTGGGAGTTTCTCTTACAGAGTAATATATATATTTATATATAAAAGAAACTTTTCTTTTCTTTTCTCTTGGGTGGTTTTTTTTAGAATATAGCGAGAGAAAGTTGTATGAATTCAAACAACGTGCTATAATTTTCTTTCAAATTGAATGGTGTATAGTTGAGAATTTGAACCTTTAATTTATTAATCATAGATATATGTCCTTTCTTAAATGTTTTATGGATTGAAAGATGCTATAATATACTATTTTACTAATTAAAATAGAACCAACAATTTTGACGTCAATATCACAATAGAAAAGAAAAAACCAACATATCTAAATATCATATATATTGTATATTTTTAGATGGGCTCACATAGCAAGTCATCTCCCCGGAAGAACAGACAACGAGATAAAAAACTATTGGAATTCATGGATCAAGAAAAAGATTCGAAAGTCCAATTCTACAACTCCGACCGCCACCACAACCACCACCGTCACCTCCGCCACCACCACCGAGCATATCCAACTAAGTTCGAATCCCCACCAACTCAATTTCCTCACTCAAGACCTAACAACCAAACAACTCTCCCTCCACCAAGAAACCCTATTTCCAGCCCTTTCATGCCCTCTCTTCATGTTTGACACATCCTCTCAAGAACTATTCCATGATTCATTGAGTCTCAACTCGGATACTACTTGGCACATGAACAACCACCACAACCACCTGTTTCCCACGGCGGTGCTCGGCCCTCAAATGGGGTTAGCTGCCGGGGGGACAACGGTTATGAACAACACGAATAATTATTTGCCACCATTGATAGAAAACATTGAAAGTTTGGTGACAATGGAGGATGAAGGAGAGATGGCATTGCAATGCTTGGAAAGGCAAGAGCTGAACGAGTGGGTGGTTGAGTCAACTCAGCCACAAAACTCTAATTTTCTATTTTGGGAAAATGTTGAAGGATCTCTTGGTGGGGAAGAAATTATTGCACCACCTTCTTCAAATGCTACCATTGGAGGAGGAGGAGCTAATAATACATTATCATCTTCTTTCCCTACATCTCTATAAAATTATATATTTTTATTTATTATTGTGAGATCCAAAACGGGAAAAAAAAAGGAAAAAAGAAAAGAGGCTAAATTTTAAGTTTCTTTTTTTTTTTTTTAATTGGCAGAGTTTCTTTTTTTTTTTTTAATTGGCAGAGTTTTTTTTTTTTTGGGAAGTGGGTTTGTCTTGGTTTTTTATTTGTTTGATTGTTTGTTGTGTAAATAATAACATATAAGAAAAGAGGGTGAAAAAGTTTGTTCATTTGGGGTTTGGAAAATAGTAGAGAGAGTGTCCAAAAAAGAAAAAAGAAAGAAAGAATAAAAGCAATGTGAGAATGGGGTTTGATTTAATTATGATATAAATATGTCTAGAGGTATATATTATTAATTATGTATATCAATTTAATTGTTTGATCCTTAACTTTATTCATGAGATTATTGAATGCTCTCTGTACTATCACTTGTTTATATGTGCATTCTTTTTCCATATTGGGTTAGTTTATTATTGTTTGTTATATATGTAAATTAGTGTATGTGGAGAAATTATGCAAGAAATAGATAAATAAATAAGGTAACTAGCAACCAATAAATTTGCGTTGATTTTTTTTTTAAAAACAAATTGTAAGTATATATATTTAGTTAAATTACTAATCAGTTTGAGTAACTGTCAAATTTTGTCAAGAGGCAATTGTCTTAAGTAATGGTATCCTATTGGACAATAAAAAGGGTTATTGTCGTTGTTATTATTATTATTAGGGTTGCAATCTATCTATGGTAGATCGTGATAGACAGCGATAGACGACTATTTTTGTCTATCATGACACAAATAGATACGGATAGTAATCTATCGTTGTCTATCATTGATTTTTTGTTATTATTTGTAAATATTTTTAGCTGTTTTATCATTTAAAATAATAATAATAATTATTATTATAATTATACATTTAGATTTAGATTTAATTTAGTTCACATGCTCTTAAAAAAAATTCACTAACAAAACCTTATTATTTTATCTTATTTTATTTGTTGTTTTATTAAAGTTTTTTTAGTTAACATGGTGGGAGAGTGTGGACCATAGTTCTTTTAATTTAGGATAGACATTTTATTTATGTGATTGATAATGAATTTGGGTACTCACGGTGAATTTATAATATTTGGGAGGAAATCAACCGAAAGCCTAATACAATTACATGGGTGTGGTGTTTGGCCACCAACACTTCCACGATTAAGTTAGTAATCGTTTAAAGAAAGATAGAGAATAAAGAGTTCAAGATGTATTTCACTGTATCTCAAATATCATGAGCCCTCTTAGTTATGTAGGCAAAGGTTTTATAACAATCATTCACTAAATAATCATTAATCAAACCGTTATTTGTAACTGTCACTGGACTAATTAATATCTCAAATAATTAATTTAATTGTTACTAACTTAATTTAGTCGTTACAAAGAAACCCATGGAATCATGTCCATGTAGTTGGCCTAATAAACGAACATTTGGGAATAATTTGCTCATCGTTGTCTGCCCATTCCATGGTATTTATTGATCTTTTGATTCCTCTTGCAAAGTTGATCTTTTAACCGATATGGTTGACCATATGAATGAACTTCCATATTTAGCTAAAATAACTCACTTCAATTTCTTGGAATAACTCATTAGGTCATCCTTCTAGCTAAATACTTAGCCATATTTTAATATTTTATTAAAGTTAAATAGTCAAGTCTGTTTTTAAAATCAATTATTTTGCGAGATAATTATAACTAAAAGAAAAGGGAAGGAAAAAAAAAAAGCCTTTACCTCAACTCAATTAGACATGTTCAAGAAAAACCATACTTTTGATGTTTGATTCTAACATTAGTGGAGAATGTATGATAACAAAAACAATCCAATGCAACATATTGGCTAAAAAGATAATAAAAACACACATTTCAAACAAACACAGAGTATTTTATTATTCTAAATGGAGACATTTATCAGACTTGTTTTTCCAAAGCAAAGCACATATATATGTAATAATTAATCTCATGATTATGCAATACTGATGTTGTTAATTATATTTTTCTAAAAAAAGGGTCAATTTTCCTAATGATTGCTTTTAAAAATTATAGTTAATCTCAAATCATTTTGCATAGTGAATTATATTTTTGCATCAGTGTGTGTTGGTCGGTTCGTTTGCATCAAATTTCTTTTAATTCATTTTTACGCATCTACCTAATCATGTTTAACATAATTTATTTTTTCATAATTCTTTTTTTCCACAGAGCCATGGAATATTTTGATGTTGTTGATAAGGTGTTAGACTAAAAAGAAGAAAATATAAAAAGTCTCAAGACCATCTTCAACATTTACTAAATTTAATATCATCACTACAAGAAAAAATCAATACATTAAGTGATGCATAAAATACAATATTGTTAAAAGTTAAAAAAATACCGCTAAAAATACAATATTGTTAACAACGTATAGAGATACATTGTTATATAAGTTATATTAACTGCATAGTAATAAATTAAGCAATAAATTTTAGTGACGGAAACATTTTTTATGTAGATATTTTTACAACAAGAAGCTAGCCTATAATTACTTAGATGACAAGGTTCTTTCATATGTCCTTTTTTTTCGGATAATTGACACACAAACTTTGATACCAAAATCATAGAGCACTACAAGAATTAAATTTATGATTTACTCTTTGGATTGGACACAGAGAGAAGTGCTTAGTGGTGCTAATTTTTTTAACAACGAGTGGATCAAACTATATGTCAATTAATCTAAACAACTTTGGTGTTTAATATTACTTTTATTGTCAATTAATTCGCAACAATACAAATATATTAAAGAAAAGTGTATTAGTGTTTGGTAAATTTTAGTCTTACACTTGAATAAGTTTGTTATAATATTTGGTAAATAAATACAAAATTATCATGCTTTAAATATAATAACTTAAATGGACCTAAATATTATTTTTTTTAATAATTTATAGTTATTAAATAATTATTTTAATTAATATATAAAATAAATCTTAATTTTAAAGGATAAAATTGAAAATTTAATATTATTAAAAAGGTGTATCTGTTTCTAGAAGAATATAAAAGCTAGTAAAAAATTGATTTTTAAAAGAATATAAAATAGATGTGTGTTTTTTAGTAGTGATTCTAATGGATTTAACCTAATTTGATATATCAATCAAAAAAAAAAAAAAAAAAAGAGAGTTAAGATTCTTTTATAATAATTTCTATTACTCACAAAATCAATATAGTTGGTAATCTATAGGAGGTAACTTGGGTACTTAGCATAATTAATTGATTGTAATTACGGTAATTGCGAGGCCATCCCTAAATATTAAGTTGGACAATGATACATAAACCACTGAGTTATGCATATTGCAGCTGCAATATCATTATCATTATATATATATATATATATCCCCAAATTTAAAACTTAATCTATACAAATGTGTGAAATTATTTTGTTGCATGTTGTGAATCTTAAGTGAATTTGGACACTTCTTTCTTGGATGCATATCAAAATTTTGGCCTAAAGAAACATCTATCTAGCTAGGTGTGTGCCATATATATATGGCATATAATTGTTTTAACCATTAAGAAGTCGGTTATTTGAATATCCCTTCCTCATTGTAACGGCCAAGGGCAGAGCCACATAGGATAGGGACATGTACCCCTCAAATTATTAGTTTTTATGTTTTTAATATAAATTTTTCAGTAATAATTAATAATATAAATAATAAATGCACATTAATAATAAATTTAACGATAGATTTTTAAAGGGTTGGCTGATGCCGCATGGGATTTGGGTTAAAGGGTTGACTGATGCCGCACGGGACTGATGTCGTGTGGCATCAATCAACCCTTTGTGGTTCAGTGGTTAAAGGGTTGGTTAATGTCTGATGACATGCAGAAATACATGTCATCTTAAGCCTTTTACTTAGAATTATAAGGGCTGTTAAGCGGAAAATGCAACAATTATGTTAGAAATTTATGAGAAAATGAGCTTGCGTTGTTCAACATGATGAATCTCGGCTAACCCATTATTATGCACTATTATGCGTTCAATGTTCTATTTTTGTAGCCAACTCAAGAAGTGGATGCAAACGCGGAAACTGGACTACCACATAGACGATTGCATGCAGAGAAACTATCCATCACAAAGGCGAACGTGTTCGATCAACGCATGGATGTTGCAGTAATAAGCCATATGTGTCCATCGCATAGGAGTTGCGATCATCAAGCGATTGCGGTCATCGTGTAGAAGTTGCGGTATTAAGAGAATGCGGTCACTGTACGATTGCGTTACAAGATAATGCATATTAATGGGATCAACACAAGGTGGGTGGAATGAATGTATCAATGCATCTACCTCGAAAAAATCAAAAGATGATGTTGACATCCCACCTACCACGCCGTTAGCAGTAGGGATTCAGAAAGGACTAAACGCGTCGAATGTCAGAATCAGAGCAGTCCATTAATGCTGTCTGCGATCCAGACTCTATATAAAGAAGCCGATGAGCAGAACTTCAACTTGTCCGGGGATTACCCCTGCTTCCCAAGGTTTTCCCTATGATCTAGACAAATGCTGAGAAGAAGCTTGAGAGTTCTTCACCTCCTTCATCCATTCCAAGTGACAACCGAAGCCTTCGATCGGAGCTAGATCTCGAGAGAGTTAGCTCTACCACCTATCCATGGCACCACCGGCAGCCTTGACATGCATTCGCTGGAAGCAATCTTTGCTTCCAGCTGGTCATTTCATTTTTCCTTCTTTTCATATATTGTATTGTATGACATTTAGTGATTAAGGAATTAATACATTTTGTTTTCAATGCATTTCTAAATTTCCTTTGATTCCATCTCTATCTTCTTTACTTAGCATCTCTAACTTTCATTGCAAAACTTAATGAGATTGCTTGGGTATCACATACTTAGTCATATGGATTAGGGATATGAAGCATGTAGCAAACCACCGAGAGGTGTGCATTGCGTGAGTGTGTGAGTAACCTTATTTGCTTAGTGTGAAGCTGCGGCAACGCCTGTCTATAGGCTACGCAATGCTTGTCTACGAGTAAAGTCAGGAACAACCAACTGCCCGGGAGGGTAAGTGGTTAGTCGTATTAAGCAATGTATGCATTGTTCACTAGAGATAGGAATAATCTTGCGTCAACCAAGTTCATGCGATTACCTTGTCCTATGAGCGCATCATTTATCATTTAGGCATACTTGGGAGAGTAGTCTAAAACCTAAATCTAAGACTCGAGAGAGCGGATTGGAATGCATAGGCAAGAACGGAGAACTTAGAGATAAGCTCCGTTTGCTATGACACAACGTATGCACCCTACGGATAGGATATTGCATGCGTCCAGGAAGTAGGATAGGGTGTTATGCGGCTATCACGC
The DNA here is from genome assembly GCF_009727055.1 of Benincasa hispida. Classification (NCBI taxonomy): domain Eukaryota; kingdom Viridiplantae; phylum Streptophyta; class Magnoliopsida; order Cucurbitales; family Cucurbitaceae; genus Benincasa; species Benincasa hispida. Next base: position 8,771,596 of record NC_052360.1, on the reverse strand, counting down.
TCATGTGATGAGAGCTCGTGAGTGGGTTATGGAGATTTAGGCAGGCATAGGCTTCCCGACAATATCGTAGATACACCGGATACGTCCTAGACTTAGGCTCAAGTGTGTGTAGCATGATTGCATGACTTACGTTGACTAAGGTCGCCCTTGCGGTCACTCTTAAGTATTGCAATGAAAACATCTCCACATTTTATCCATTTTTCCCATTCATTTGTTTCATGTCAAGAGTTTTCATGTCTCTACCTCTCATGCATATTCTCATTGCGTTGTCTGTTAGCTAGGAGTAGGAGTAGTGTTAGCTTAGAAACCTTTCATCCATTCTTTTATTCAACCACCACATGCATATTACTGCATTCACCCAACTACAAGTCCTTGAGTTCGACCTTAGATCACCCGAGAAACTTGCGTTCGCGTTATACTTGGCGTGAGCGCAAGAAAACTTGTGACAAGACGCATGGTCATTGCATATATTTATTAACGCATAGTCGTTCCAACGCATGACCATCAACGCATACCTTAAGAACATGCATCGCATATTGCGTCCAAGGGATCTTAGTTGTCGAGTAATTGACAACTAATTCCCCATCATTAATGTCGCATGGGACTTGGCTTTGAATCTCACTTGAACATTTTTTAACTCTGATTTTAAATTCCTGCTAAAAAACTGGTTTATCTTTTAAAAAAAAATTGATTTAAAAGTGAGATTCCTATATCAGCTTTTTAGGTTGCAATTACAAATCAATCTCCAAAAAATTAGAAAATCAGTGTAATTCCTTTATCTTCTGTGGAAGTTTTTTTCCCTTCAAAATTTAGGGAAGTTTTTAATTTCAATTCTCAACAACGTTCTGTTGATTAGGTAATGTTGACTTTTCTTTTCCTACATAATTTTTGTTATATATTAGTTTTAGAGTTGTACAAGATAATTTCTTTGTTCCTTGTTAGGCTATACGTATCATATCGTTGATATGTAAGTTTGAAATTCTTCTTACATTTTTTAGTTCTTATATTTTTAAAACTATATGATAGTTTTTAATATTTTTATTGTGAATACTTTTGTAGAGTTAGCTCCAATTTAATATGGAGAGATATTTTTATTGTGCCACTAATTTTTTTACATAATTTTATATTCACATTACTCTCTATATATTTTCATTTGGTTCCATATTATTTTTACATTCACATAACTCGCATAGGAAGTTAGAGGATTATTTGTTGTCACTCGTTTAGATATACGAACTTGTCAAGTAAGTTTTAAAATCTTCTTAGACTTTTAAGTTTTTATGCTTTTAAATCTATATAACAGAATGTACAATTCTTATTGTTAATGCTTATGTAGAGTTAATTCAAAATTAATATGGAGTGATATTATAAAAGAAAAAAAATAATAGAGACAATAGAGACATCATCTTCAAAGAAGAAAAATGTTTTGGGTTCTGATCGATCTTATACAGAATTCAATTTAGAAGAACTACTCGCAGATCCTGGTCTAAGAACCAAAATTTATTATTATAATTATAATATTCAAGATTAAGTTCGTAGAGCATATTTGATAAAAGGTCCTTGTCAGCCTCGTAATCATACTTTTCCACTGAAGAAATTTGATACAAAGTCCAGATGATTTAACCCTAGTTGGTTTAGTGAATATTCTAAGTGGCTAGAATATAGCATTTCCAAGGATGCCACATTTTGTTTTTGTTGCTATCTATTCAAACCAGAAGTAAGTGAAGAGTCAGAAGGTGACTGTTTTGTTAGTGAAGGTTTTCTATTTGGAAAAAAAAAAAAGAGAAATTGCATATTCATGTTGGTGATCCTAATAGTGCATATAATACAATTTTGGGTAAATGTGAGGCTCTTTTAAAAGAGAAACAACGTATTGAGACATTTTAAAATAGGATGTCTGACCAAGCACGAGTTGAGTATCAAACTCAATTAGGTGTATTAATTGATTGTATTTGATTTTTATTTCGACAAGGACTTACATTCATTGGACATGATGAGACAGATGATTCGAAGAATCAAGATAATTTTCTTGAACTTTTTCAATGGTTATGCAATCATAATAAGGATATTGAAGTTGGGACTTTGAAAAATCCCCATATAATTTGAAATTGACTTTATCTGATATTAAGAAAGATATAGTATACTCCATTACAGTAGAAGTTGTTAATATGGTTATAAAAGATATGATTGACAAACAGTTTTCTCAACATGGGTTAACCATCGCTAATTTACGAGGACAAGGATATGATGTAGCAAGTAATATGCAAGAAAAATTCAATGGATTGAAAGCACTTATGTTAAAAGAAAATGAATGTTCTTTTTACATTCATTGTTTTCCTCATCAGCTTCAATTAGCTCTTATAGCTACTGCTAAAAAACATGTGAAAATTGCTGGTTTGTTTTTTTATTATTATTGATGGAACAAACACATGCGCAGCGGAAGAAAAACGTATCTAAAGTACTCTAATTAGATTAATTACAAAGATAAGCATGTAAGCAATAAAACAAGTAAAAAGGGAAAAGAATACAACCTTTGTAGTCTTTGAATCTTCTCCAAATCAGCTCCAATCTCCTCAAGAACGGTACGTAGACCACCACACGATTCTTCCCAACTATTATCCAACCTTAGAACGGGATAGTGGAATCCAGTGAGTGACTAATTTGGAGAGGAAAAATGTTAAAGCTTTGAAAGAAGAAAAGGGATGAGATTACCACATAATCTCATCAAAACCTACTATGGCCAAGAGTTCTTAAAAAACAACGAACACTCCCTTTTAAAGACCATTATAGAGTTTGATGAGAATTTGACACTAAAAAATCCACTAACTCAAAGTAAGATTTAGTGGGACAAGTGTCTTCAAATGAAGACAACACTTAGCCATGCAAAAGTTGGATCTTTCCACTAATTTGGTCAAAGTGTGACTCTCAAAGTTCAAAATCAACAAATTTGATTTTTTACTTTGTGACTTTCAAAAGTTAAAAGTCAACACTTTGACTTCCATTGCATTTTTATCTAGTCGAAAATTTGACTTTTAATGCAATTTTGACCAATCCCATTTAATTTCAAAATTAATTCTAATAATCAATTTTAAAATTAAATTAATATTAAACAATTAATTAAACAATTTAATTAATTTAATTCAATATTAAATCCAACACTTATCCCAATTTATATGAATCCTTATTCATAATCTTGATATTTAAAGCTTATTTAAATATCTCTTATTTTCTCTCTCTTTATGTTTAATTCACAATTAAACAATAGGTTAAATATATCGTATGCATTTAACGCTTTGCTCCAAAAACCAAATTTAAACACTTCAAATTCGTTCGTCACTCTGTTCTAAGGTTTTGTCCGATATAAGCTAGTAGGGGGACCTTAGGGACCTACAGATCATGGGCTCTAACGATCCACGATTAACTGGTTAAACTCTTTAACCTAATTAACCACCATTCGTTAACTATCAGTCACTCTACTAAAGCCTAGTAGTTGCACTCCCTTGATTGTAGATATGTTATATCTACTCGATATAACCATGATTAGTAAGTTAACCATTCACAGGTTATTCGTATAATAGTTGGGTCAAAAGTTGTTTTATTCTCGAGATTATATCTTGCTCCTTAAGTCCCTATGATCCTCTAATGAACAATTGGTTTGTGATCCAATCACTAAACCGAGTACCTCTCAGGCCAATGAGAAGGTGGGACCCCTTGTTTAAGACCCGGAGTCAACTTAAGGGAATAACCTCTCTACTATCCCTAAAAGCGAGTAGGAATGAATTCCGTCTTACACCCTATGTCCCTAGCTATCTACCCGGTCTTACCCCTAAAATCGGAGGCTTATTGAGCCAGCGCTGTTGATTCAGTCCTTACCCATGCAAATCTAAGGATAATCCCGAATAAACAGGAGTTACATAGTTAGCTTAGGAATAAGGTCAAGTTATCTAGGTCATCGCTTTGAAATAGCCAGTCTTAAATAGTAAGTAGTGTTATAAAGTAAGAGTGACTTAATTCTTGGTCTGATCTTTGCAAACTCATTGCATAGGACGCCCCCACTCCTCATGCCAATACATGAACGAATCAGGATCACTTTGTTTGTAGCACTTTACAACAAATTGTAAAAACTACAGAGTGGGCCGTATCCGATAATGTTACCAAAATAAGGTAACCAGCCTTATTCACATACTATAGACCGTTTTGGCTATTTACTAAACTTGATTCACTCTTATGTCTCCACATAAAGTTCATCTGTTTTAGGACATACAACTTAACAAACTCCCACTTGGACTAAAACTCCAGTGGATGATATACAATGTTGAGTAATGAGAGAATAAATACAATAAACTAGGCAACCGAAACCAGTACTTCTCCCACTTGCCCTAGTTCTATCTATTTCGCAATCCTAGTCCCACTAGGTTACCCACGAATACTTTAGCCAAATGGGCCTTTGTCAATGGATCAACCAAATTGTCTTTAGAGGCAATCTGCGTGATAATCACGCCTCCTCAGTGTATATACTCAGCTTCTATGGTGGAGTTTTCAATACAACTTTGCTTGATACTCCTTCACACTATAGCTCCTTCGTTTAGAGTGATACTGACCCCGAAGTAGATTTCCTATAATCTATATAAGTCTGAAAGTCAGAATTAATGTATCCAGTAAGGATCAGATCTTTAGCACCATACACGAGCATATAGTCCCTCATTCTTCGAAGATACATGAGGATGTTTTTAACGACAGTCCAATGATCATATCCAGGATTGGACTGATATCTGTTGACAATTCCAACTGCATAGCATATGTCGGGACGAGTATATAACATGGCATATATTAAACTCCCTACTGTTGATGCATATGGAATTCATTTCATAACCTTAACCTCTTGAGGTGCTTAGGACACTGTTCCTTAGACAAATGAATTCCATGCCTGAAAGGAAACATACCTTTCTTGGAATCTTGCATTTTATATCGAGACAATATCTTGTCTATATAAGATGCTTGAGAAAAAGCTATCGTTCTGTTCTTGCGATTCCGAATGACTCGGATCCCAAGAACATACTGTGCTTCTCCCAAATCCTTTATTTGGAATTGCATGGCTAGCCATGTCTGAATGTCAACTAGAAATTCTACTTCATTCTGAATAAATAGAATATAATCAACATATAGAACCAGAAATTCTACTTTATCCACATAACCCATTGCTTGTTTAAAAGTCAATGTATCCTCTAAGCCATCATCAGGTATGACAACCGAAGTTTCAATTAAACCCATGTACCGGTCAGGCTGTTGCATAATTCTCCCACTATGTTGAGGGATTCTTGAATCTTGAGAATGATATGAAGTACTAGTTCCATCAACAACTCTTGTTGAAGGACCTGTTTGATCAACAACTTTTGTTGATTTATCTGAATTTTCTCTAGTTATCTCACTTAATACTAGCTTACTGTGAGGTTGATGATTTTTAATGTGGTTTTCCTTCAGGAATGTTTCATTTATCGACACAAATACTTTATCTTCCTAAGGATTATAAAAGAAACCACATTTTGTCTCTTTGGGATAGCCTACAAATAGTCCTACCTTTGATCGGCGTTCCAACTTCTTTGGATTTTGCACCAACACATGTGCTGGGCATCCCCAAATCTTGAAGTGACATAAACTACCTTTACATCCTCTCCATAACTCGTAAAGTGTTTCTGAAACATTTTTCGAGGGAACTATGTTCAATATATACATTGCAGTCTGTACTGCGTGACCCCAAAAAGAACTTGGCAACTGAGCATAACTCATCATAGAACGAACCATGTCCAACAAGGTTTTATTTCTCCTTTCGGCAATACCATGTTGTTGAAGTGTGCCAGGTACTGTGAGTTGTGACTGAATTTTGTGTTTTATCAAATAGTTCTAGAATTTTAAGTCCACGTACTCACCATCTCGATCTAATCGAAGTGTTTTAGTCTTTTTACCTAATTGGTTCTCAACCTCTACCTTATATTCCTTGAACTTTTCAAGTTTATCGGACTTATGATATATTAGTTAACTGTAGCCATACCTTGAATAATCATCGATGAAGCTGATGAAATATTCATACCCTCATTTTGCTTTAACATTTATCAGACCACAAAGGTCTGAATGTACTAACTCTAAGGGTTATTTGGCTCTAAGATCTTTTCCAATAAAAGATCTTTTGGTTATTCTACCCACAAGACAAGATTCACATGGCGGTAAAGAGCTATCTTCTAACTGGTTTAGAAGTCCACTCTTAACCAATCTCCCAATCCTATTGAGATCAATGTGACCTAGTCTTAGGTGCCAAAGATAGGCATGATGAGTTTCAGCTGTTTTAAACATCTATATATTTAAAACGGCTTTTACCTCAGTTGGTTTTAACTCGTATAAGTTATTCTCTA